>NW_022280111.1:129031-137805 GCF_004355925.1 Anarrhichthys ocellatus | reverse complement strand
GAGAGGCAAATTATAGAGCAGCTTCACAGTGGCACTGGCGTGGCGGTCGTGTGAGGTGGGGGAGGGGAGGGGGCAGGGGGGGCGGGGGGGAGTGTGGGTCGGTCTGTCCTCGCTCGTAGCCAAAACACTATTTCATCACCAGGCCCTGGACAGGGCAGGGCAGGATTTAGCACTGCATGCCTCATCCATCTTTCGCGCGCCCAGCCGCTCCCCCTAAAACAGACAGAGACGGATGAGCTAGCTGGAGCCCCGCTCTCCCTTTCCACTCCCTCTCCACTCCCTCCCTCACCTTGGGAAACTTCCCTTGCTCCGGTCCCGAGCGTCATGGAGCAGATTTCGCTCCTCCCTCCATGTCCTGCAGCCCTCCGCTTTCTTGTTCCTTCCCAGTTTCTCCTTTACCCCCCCGCCCTCGCCGAAATCCGCTCCTCTTCGACCTCCACTTTGATCTCCCGCAGACCCTGGTCTTTCCACCGGCTTGCACCCTCCTATGCTTCAATTAACACGACAGCCACGCCAGTGCCACTGTGAAGCTGCTCTATAATTTGCCTCTCAGAGCCAACCTTGGGACACTTGTAAACCAACCGCTATCGCCACCTCTCCTGAATAGGCCGATCAGGTTCTGCTCCATCCCGGTGTAAGCTCATTATCCCAGAGCTCATACTGTTCAGCTAACCTGGCCGCCATGGAGCAGCAGAGGACAAGCAAACCCTCTCCGGGGGCTAATCTCCCAGGGAATCCGGGATTATGGGCAGTACTAATAGCGAATCCCCCTACACACACTAAACTGAGCCGGCGGGCTTAGCGGGTTCTCTCATCACCTCTCCTCCGTCTTTTGGTCTGGCTCTGCTGTCCAGGTATGGACCGACGAGATGTCCGTGAGATCCGAGCTACTGGGACAAAGGTTTGAAAGGGCCTCTCAGGAGCCGGAGGTGTTGGGAACAGTGGAGAAATGTCTAATAGACTCGGCGGGGGCCCAACACGCTATTGTTCTTGACTCTTACTCATACTCGAGGGTATGTTTGGATTGCACATCTGAGCGCGAGGAAAAGATTCATCAGAATTCATGACTGATAAATGATGCGTAACCCACTTTGTCTTTTTCTTGCTCAGCAAATCAGAGTCGAAGACAGGCTAGAAATAACAGAACACGCCGGTCAAGTTTGCATGATGTTTAATGCATGACGGTGACGGTCTACTTCCAGGTGCGATCTGTCTCACTCACTGCAGCATGCAGTCAAAAGGTCTCACAAGTCCTGAGTTCTTCATCCAGACTACAGATGGCACTATTGCCTCAGTCACGACGAGCCATCAAACTGATTGACAACCTTCTATTCCCCCCTCTTTTTACAAGTTCATAAATGACCTATACGGCAATATTTGCGTGGGAGCTGCAACACAAAAATTGCTCCGAATCAAAACAGCTCTCACCCTGTAACTCTTCAAAAGGAGCCTCAGTAAGCCTCGGCCCTTTTCCTGTAAAAATAACTCAAATCAGTTTAGGCTCAAACGTCCCCCTGGCCTTCATTGGTTCCGCCAGATTGGTGAGACAAATCAAATGCAGACGCATTCATCCACTGACCAAGTCCAGAGAGTATTAAAAACTTCAGAAAACAGCTTTCCACACTCGGGGCTTTGAGCTGGTGACCTCTCAATTCAAACGCCGTCCAAAAAAAAAAAAAAAAAAAAAGCATAAACTCAACACAAGTTTTCCACCAGCCGGAGAGTGAAATTATGAGACAATTGCTGCGACTTAATAATCAAAAGAAATGGATGCAACAGCTGACACTGCACGGGTGAGCGACAGCTTTTGACGATCGCTTGGATCAATTCAGATTCGATACTTACACCGAAGTGAACAGCAGAGGAAAGCGGCGTCTCACAGCACTAAAATGTCTTTCCTCGCCGCCTGTCTCGACAGTTCAGATTCATGAATACACTTTTTTTTTTTTCTTCTTTCCAACTTGTGGCGTGTAAATTACTGGCAGCGCTCTCTGGAGGCTCTCTAAACTGAAATGACAGAGGTGTTCTTCAGCGAGCTGAAGTTGGTTCAGCTGCTGTCCAACGTAATTGAAAGGCAGGACTTTGCAGCTGGATTCGCTGGGAAAGAAGAGGCCCCGCCCCCCCGTCTGATGCCCCTGTTGTTACCACATCGGCCTTGACGTGACAAACGTCTCTCATCCTTCTCCAGGATAATTATAGCAGGTTCAAATGTGACAACAAGTGTCCCTGTTGAGTACAACGGGGCTATTTCACCGCATGGAACACCAAAAAAACAACAACCGACTAACTGCGCTGCTACAAACACCCATGAAGAAAAAGTATTGGTAATCAGTTCTACTTTTATTAAGACATTTTGATAGATTAAACAAAACAAAAAAGTATTCGATAAAAGATGTTTCATTTACAGATAGCACGGAAACAGTAAAGGACCTCAGTGCAGACAGGTGGGGGCTCCACATTGTCTTTATAAATAGCTTTTACTGTACAGCGTATCTTTCCTGCTCACACAGCTACAGCCTTGATGTGCTAAATTAGTGATCTAGGGTTAGAGACGGCCCTAAAAGACAGCATGGGATGCAGACGGAAAAAATAATCCAGTCAGATGGGAAATCACAGCTGGGTTAATACTAAGTAGAACTTGTTTAAATAAATTGGAGTACTTGGAATTTGCTGTTTGCGGGTTCCAGATGGGTGGGGGGAGGAAACCTTTGCACTTGAGTTAAACTAATGTCTTCCATTGTCCGTGTCTAGTTCAATCAATTACAAAGCCGAACTTGAAAGGAAAAACAAGGGGAAAAAAACAAACAGTTAAGAGATCCGGTTCTGGTCACATTGCGAGGCTGTTTGAGCTGCCGTGTCTCTCCCCAAGTGGCTGCGTGTGAACAGGAGGAAGGCGTAGGACGAGGACATCTAGGACATGGTGATCTGCATGGACTCCAGCATCTCCTCCACCGCCTTCATGGAGCATTTGCTCTCCTTGGTGCCGCGACCGGCCAGCTGCACGACAGAGAGGGAAGGTGAAAGGCGAGAGAGACACAAGGGGGGACACATCAGCTCGTTTGGTCTCTCTGCCGAACATACACTTTAAATCATCCACCTTACACCACGCTTCAAGGAGTTCGCAAAAAATGATCAAGAGAGAGGCGACAGTGGTCTTTACATAGCATTGGTAGGCAGGCCGTGCAAAGTCACATAATACCACTAATCGGTTTTTAATCAGGTTTTTCCCTCAACTGTTGCGTAAGTGCCATTTTAGATCTGTGTGTGTGTGTGTGTGTGTGTGTGTGTTCTGAAACAGGATGCCCACATGATTAGTCCACTTCCATGGCCTCCAGTACAGGAGTACGTAGCACTCCTCTCTAATCTGTGCACTGCGTCCACGGGGCTTCACAGGAAGTGCCGCGAATGATAATCCACAAGCACATCCAGGATTACTCATGCGCGCACATACAGGCACTCTTTTTTCTTCTTCTTCCCAATTAAACTCTGCAGCGGATGAGGCATCCCCTCAAAAAATACAGAGAGAGAGAGACAACTTCCCTAACCTTGGGCAGGGGACCAGGGTTAGACTGATGGGCCGGTCTAATTACCCTCACTTCACCCACATTTAGAGATCGACATGAATCAAGATCTTTCTAAAAATAACTCACAAATATATATTACAGTAAATGTATTAAACGATGGTATGCAGTCGAGTCAGATGCATTTTCTTTCTCAGCTTCCATCATAGTTACTATAATGTTAAAGCTTGCGGAGCTACACTGAGATGTAAAACATAGCAACACCATTATGTATTGTTGAAGTACACACCCTGTATTTAGGCACAGCGGTTCTTGGCGCTAGATGCCAACATCAGCGTGCTTACATAAGTACAATGCTTACCATGTTCACCAATTCGCACCAATGACAGAGTACAGTTGTGGCTGAGGGCAATGCCAATAGTTTAACAGGTATTTGGTCAGAAAGCCAAAGTATTGGACAAATGACAAAGCTTATCCTGATGATGGGATCATCAAAGTTATTACAATTCATCCTGAAGGGGATCAATCATCATATAAAAGACACGGCTACTGTGTAGAAGCATTGCAGATGTGTCAGCAACTACGACGACACACCTAACACAGCAGAGGACAAGCAGGAGGGAACAGCATTGCGGGTGTCCTTTCAATTAAATCATTATGAAAACACCATTACCCAGAGTCAAAGGCAGGCGGGGGGGGATACTGTTTCAATGCTGCCGCTGGACAACAGAGCGCATCGCTGCATGTCCTCCAAGATGAGAGATGAGCTCCTCGAGAGAGTGTGTGTGTGTGTGTGTGTGCGCACATGCACTCATTGTAAACAATAATTTCAATACTTGAGACACAAGGTTGGCTGTAGGAAGTAAAGTATTGTGCCCTCATCCTGGCTTTCTTCCAAACCCCCCCCCCCCCCCCCTTTGGCCGCGCTCAGGCCTTTACAAAAACAGGAACCAACTGCAGCCTGAACCGAGCTGTTACTGTATTTCCACGGCAGAGCAGCTGGCTAAAGGTGTGCAATTGGCCACGTAATTTCCCAGTGTGACTCATCCGTCTAGATGTAGGGTGTGTGTGCGCGCGGTGGGGTAGCCGTAATGATCGGTGCATTTCATTGTCTCGCTGCCTAATGCGCCATTACCCCGGGCCCGGTAGTCAATTATCTCCCCCGGCCTGAGGTGAGACCACCACATTAACTCCCGCCCTGCTCTGCAAACAGTAGGAGCAGACCCGACAGCTCCACGACTATTTAGAGCTTCTGATAATAGAGTCGTGACGCAGCGGGAGCCTGTGGTCCGTGACAGAGGAGCTAATCAGAGAATCTGTGAGGAGGTTCAGGGCAGGAGGGCAGGCTGTGTAGTGCTGCTTTGAAGCCCCCCCCCCCGACAACACACACATCTCCGGGTCTTTTACACGTCAACCGACCCCACCGAGGTAATTACATTTCTTATTAAAACCCAGTCGGTGGTGACCTTTCGCTGACGTCTGCACCCACTTGCACTCACCTGCCCACCTTTTTCTCACACTGAGGTATGACAATCACCAGGTACCGGGGGCCTAATAAACGTAGACGACTGACACGAGCAACGCTTAAAAAAAAAATAAAGAAAAAGGGGGTCATCAATCAGCAAGCACAAGCCCACAGCAGCCTGCAGTGGTCTGACGGAGGCCCACAGTCTCAAAAGTCACTTCACTGGAGGAGGGGAGGCAACCTCACACCTTGTCATTTAGCTTGTCTCACACGGCAACCCAAAAAACAACATCTACAAGCGCACATGTGCGTGGTGCCAGGCTTGCATACACACTGTACGTACACACTCAACGTAAATAAATACAAGAGGATGTAGAGCAGGGCAGAAGCAGAGGGGCGGGATGAAGCTCTAGTGGGTCATGGTGATGCTCGCATCAGCTTCCTGATTTAAAAAAGGTGCAAGATCCGAGATCGGGGGCATTTCTATTGCCTCTCAGCGGCTCTGAACATGTCGAAGGCGAGCCAACGGTGCCGACAGAGCTGACTGTGTTTACCTAAAGGGTGTTATGCTTCCGCGATGACGCCGATGGTTGGAACAGTGTTGTAACTGCCGCAACAGAGCGGTGCAGAGCGGTGCACCGGGGCTAACCTTTGGGGCACGCTCACATGCACTGAAAGCACGAGAGGAAATGTGTTCCCTGTCTGTGGGTAAACCATCTGCCACACAACCTTTGTTAACGTAAACCAAACAAGCCGCACCTCTTCGGTTACGACGTTCCACTTTGAGTCAAACCTGAAGGAACAAGTCGGAGCTCTTCCACGACGCTTCTGCAAGAGCTCCCAAAGAGAACGGCCATCCACCGGGACATCACTCACGTGCACACTTTTTTCCAATAGAGCCGTCATACTTGTGAGGCCGAGTGTGGTGAGACGAGCTCTTTAGAGGCTCAGCCTCTCTCAACAGGACGCACACATGCTCAGCAAGGAACCGCTTATTACATGTTTAACTGCCACTGCTCGAATAACACACGGCAAGATTTTATTTATTTTTTTTTTCTAAATATGCTTTTATACTTGTGTTTCTATGACAACAGCACAAACCATTTTAGTGATACCATGTGAGGAGGCTCCTCACTTTTTCCCCTCTTCTTGCTTTGCGTGCATGTGCCAACACTAATACGTGGGCACACAGAGTTCCATCCCGTATCAACTTGGTACGTCCACATTCTTACACTCTATAGTAATATATCAAGTCACAACACATACCTCAAGGGTCCGTCACTATACTTACTGTCCTACACTCAAAATGGACCACAAATGGGTTCATTGGCCGCCGACTATCAGATTTAACTTCAGAGACTCCAATCTAAATGTCTACATTGATTTCATATTAAATGTATGCTTAGTTAGGAAACGCAGTAACTGAAGAAACATTAATATCGATAATCCGGCTTGTGAATTGGCTTGGGTACCTCCTAGATTCAGGCCAAAGGCCCGTGAGGGTCATTGAACCTCGCGTTGAGAACCACTGATGTAGACAGCTCTCTGCTACAGTTTAGCGTGATTGTGGTCCTCGCAGGAGCAGCCTGTGGCTCTGCGAGAAGCTCATCGGCGAGGCCCGGGTGTGGAATAAAGTCTTTGCAGACGTTTGTGGCCTTAAATCAACACATTAACAGTAAATGTACCCAGACACGGCGAAAGACACTCCAGGTTGTTATTACAACGCTGCGAGTTCGAAAGGCATCCTCCAGGATCGCCGTGCATTCTGGGGTCATTCGGTGGCCGGGAATTCTTTTCACATACTATGCAAATGAGGGGATTTCTAGGACGTTGTGTGCAAACAACCCATGAAAGCAAATAAAAAAAAACACAACAGAAGAGTCATGAGAAGTGGTTGCGTCTGGTGGAATGAAGGGGGATGTGGGGGAAAAAGTAGTTTTTCAGTAAGAGAGAGGCACAAACGATATGGAGGCAAGACGAGAGTAATGACGACAGCGGCAAGAATAACACACACAGAGGAGATGACGGTTGTTATGCGACTCACCTTATAGGCTCTATTTATTTGAGTGGCAGCCCAGCCAGCGTACTTCATGTTGTCCTTCTTCACCTTGGCACTAACTTTTGGACTGGCAGCGATGTGACTTGCGGACTAGAGGGGGAACAGAAAACGGGAAGAAGTAGTGAAGGAGAGAAACCGGAGGGGGGGGGGGGGGGGGTGGTTCCTTATATCAAAACTTGTTGAAACAGCAATAAAAAATAAAACGTAATTGAGATGAATGTGCAACCACTCTTACCATCTACCACTCCACCAGTCATTGTGGCAGAATGGAGAGCAAAGGCAGACCATAGCCTGATGACACAGGAGAAATCACTCACGGGGAGGAAAAAGTGAGTGCTTTAATGCTTCGTACGTGAACTGTCACTTAACGGGGCCCAATTCCTCCGACACCATCGATTCGCTGCGATGAAAAGACCTTGTATGTCTTTTTTCTTTTTTTTTTTTAAAGAAAGAATAAAAGCGGCGCTCAGTGAGAGGACCGCTGTGTGATTCATGGCCTCTGCCCGCCCCCGACAGCTCCCCTCCACAACCACACATCCCATGTCTTTCCCATGTTGCTGCCATCATCGCCACACAGCGAACCCCAGAGGGCTTTCCCTGCATGCACTTCAAAGCCCTCGCTACCAGCGCGCTGGAACTTTAACTACACACCAAATCAACCTGGCCCTGCTCCTTTCTTCTTCTATCAAACGGTTTGGCTTCTTTATTTTTTAGTAAGCATTTTCTCTATTCTTGACCCAAGAGCAACCTTAATTTAGATTTTGTCAACTCAGACAGGCTATCCCAGAACAAGTGCGTGCGCCGGTTTATTGTTTATTTTGGGGAGGGAGATCCCCAAGCAAGTGTTGTGAGTAACTAACCCACAACCCGACTGCGGTTAGTGCTACCAGGTCTTCTGTCCGACTGAGTGGTTTGGTGACAGTTTCCTGTCCTTTCACTGAACTTCCTGCACCTGTCAAAGATGTGGACCCCCGAAACTCGATGACGATCTGCAAAACACACACTCTCGAGACGGATCTGTGACTGATAAAGAATAAACTCCCGCTTGATAATACCCCGGGTGTTAGTGGACGACTTGTCAGGAGACCCGCACAGGGCCTGCTCTCTCTCTGGACAGAACGTGAGAGTTACCAGAAAGCCAATGTCTTGGTTCTGGCCCTGCCGTACTCCGCCTACACCTCCGAGTGCTTTCAGAGGCAATGAGCTGCTGTGAGGTGTTTGGACTACCTGAAGAATCCCAGTGCAGCACAGAGGAAAAACACTGGGGCCTCCCTGTGTTGGGCCTGCTTCCCCTCTCCACCTTTTTATTCGTTTGTGTTTTTATGTCAAGCCTCACTTACATATGATGCATTGGCACCAGCGGACACCATCCTGTTTAAAGAAATATGTAGATTAAAGGGCTGCTGGGCCGACGCCACAATCAAACTGGCACCTGCTTGGATAATTTGCCGGTGACAAAATGCTTGCAGCGGTCTTCCTGCTCTCTCTCTCTCCTGCCTCTTTTTTTACTCCGCGACTACTTTATTTATTTAAGTCATAAACATAAAAAAAGTCAAACCAAAGGGGTGTTATTACTAAAATAAAGCACTCCAGAGGGGCAGACTTTTTTCCAATGCTGGAGTTCACCGTCTGAGTCAGCAGTGAGATGACCTGTCTGAGAGCCCCTTCTTCGCTCCCCGCAAACACACACACACACACACACACACACACACACACACACACACACACA
>NW_022280111.1:17025-129021 GCF_004355925.1 Anarrhichthys ocellatus | reverse complement strand
ACACACACACACACACACACACACACACACACACACACACACACACACAAGTTGTGCTTGACACACTCAGTGGCCAGCCTCAACCTTGACAAACCACAGGGTTACCAAAAAAAAAAAACTGTTTTTGTTTTTTCTTTCTTTCTCCTCATGCAAAGCAGTACTCACCATGTACAGACCAAACAATGCCCTCATGTTTCGGTTGTTCAGCCGCAGCGCCTGCGCGAAATACTTCCGGGACAGTTCCAGGTTTTCCAGCCCCCCCTGAGTGTACTTCACCTGTGTGTGGAGGCATTAACCATGGCCAATAAGCGGTGCTGAAGGGCGGCTCGAGCAATGACAGCATGACATCTGAATAAGCAACACGTGACAACCCCAGTGTAAACACATCTGCTTTCATGGGCCTGTACTCCCAGTGACGTTAAGTACGTGTCGGTGTCTCTCTTGTTTTACAGAGAGGCGCCGTTCACAGAGCGCTAACATTTATTCCACAGCTTGCGCCCCCCCCCCCCATGCTCGATGACGGACATCCAGGCGGAGTACCTACCTCAGCGTACTGCTCACAGTACAAGTGATTGTGAGGGTTGGACATCATCAGCTCCTCCAGACAAAACGCCGCTTTTCCATAGCTGTGCAAATGACAAGGAGAACAAGGGAGCCGATTGATACAGCTGTGCACGTGTCATCCTCTAGCCTGCTCAACTGTGAAGCACAACATCTACGCCTAATAAAGTTGCGGGTATAAATCTGAAATGGGGTACGGGTCAGTTGACACATGACGGACTTTGAGCCCGGAGATCTGTAAAGATCCACTACATGACATTATTTACAAGCTTAAGTCCAGACAGCAAACAAAAAGGTAAAAGCCGATCTAGCGCGGTGATGATCTTCACTCCTGAGGATCAATCCTGTCCGTCCATGTGTGTTGTTTTTTTTCAGCCGTTAATGTGTAGTTAACTACCTTCCTGAGGTCAGCACTACAGTAGGAGCTGGCACACTGTGCCTATACTCAGATGAGATCACTTCTCAGCAGCAGACTGCTGAGCTGTTGACCTCACACTAATCTGCCGCTACTCCACTACTCAGACAGTTTCCCCTTCACCGGCCCAGATACAGTATATCATCGGACACAGAGCCGTAAAAAACAGAAGCCGGTGGGGCTGCTCTGGCCGTCCATCAGCACATTTAAAGATTTTACGCGTTTTTGCGAACGATCCTTATCAGTTAAAAGAGACACCGATGGACAACTGTTCGCATCGACGGACTTATGGAAGAGGGAAATGCTGAGTAACGAGTTTTTGCGGGAACCTAAATGGTCCAAAAATGTTGCCCGCCACATCGGCCTATTTTAAGTCAGCCATGGTAACTAGCTGACAGATTAACAGGATAGAAGGGAGAGGAAGGTGGGGACAGAGAAAGAAAGAAATAAACAGGGGGAAGGGGGTTAGTGGAGGGAAATCAGAGGGCTTGGAAGGTTGGGGGCTGCTTACAATTACCACTTCCTCTCCATAAAGACTTTCAGATGTTCATGCCACGGCCGTGGCCTGCAACAGAGCCCGCTCCATCAGCCCCTCAACCAGAGTCTTGTACCAGAGCCAGACCCTTACCTCTTCCACTCCTCTAAGCCATCTGACCCCCCCCCCCATCACCGAGCCGCTCTCTACGGACGCTCCTGAGCTCGCTCTTCACCACAGTGCTGGAGTAAGGTTGTAGCCACCATCATGTGCGAGGCTGTGAGAATCCTATTTGTTTCTTTTGGAGGTTAGTAAAAAACCATCACCACCCCCATTTCAATACCACATTCTGAGTGCGTAGTGAGACAAACATGGATTCAGACTGCGCTAAGTACGTTTGAATAAATGATTACCATTTATCCTGTAATTCTGGATGACCAGTCCAATTCTGTCAAGTCTGGCAGGGCTGGGTCAGAAGGAGAGCCGGCAGCCGGTTCCGACAGTTGCTCCGTGCAGACAAAAACAGACAAAATAATCTCCTCTCTAAACACCGCTGGCACGAGGATTGTTTTAACAGTGTCAACTCAGGGGCTATTAATTACGCTTTTAATGTGTCAACACCGATGCCTGCTGCAACCCCCAACAACGGCAGGGCAGAGACACACTGCTTTGTATATTTTTAGCTCCCAGGGTGTCGCGCAGTTAGGGGAGGAGAGTTTATTTCTCTTCCTCGCTTCTCCATCACCCTCTGTTTTCTCTGGCTGGGAGGAGGTAGAAAAGTGCCACCACCTTCTCCTGGGAATCTCACAGCAAGTGCTCTCTCTCTCTCTCTCTGGGCCCCTGCTCTATCCCTCTGGAAAAGAGCGACGATAATGCCCGGCTCTCCGGAAGAGGAGGTGGAGGGGAAACAGGGAGTTTTGTAACCCAAAATAAAGAAAACAAAGAAAAGAAATTGACACGCCTGTAGATAAGGGGCTGTGGGAGTGAATGGTGTGATATTAGAAGTGTTGGGATAAGCCGGGAGATAATCCGCTCACCCCTGGATTTCCTCTGGCTACTACAGCAATAAAGCCTCCAGGACAAAAGCACGAAATATCCAATAAGTAGCCTTCTCAGCGCGCTGCACATTCCTGCTGCCGCTGACGTCGTACCGGAGCAACCGAGCAGCCAGCGCCGCCCCCCCCCCACCCCACCCCACCCCACACACACACACACGTATAGAACCATAGTTCAAACTACAGACACCGCTTCACTTACTTCTGAGCCCCAGACAATTAAGGGGGGGGGGGGATAAAAGGTGACACAAACAAAATTATTTTTTTCTCCCGACAATGCTCTTGTCTGTCTGGCCATTCTCCTTGGCAACTGAGATATCAGCGGGAGGCCGGGAAGTCTTTCTGCTCTCATATGTAGGAGAGGGGGCTTAGGACCGAAATCCTATTAAACTACTCTTATGTGACAAACATGGACAGGGCTCCATTCAGACCCCTGGCTGAGTTCGGCATCTCGCCGCCTTCCATTGTGGCCCATGCAACGGCCCTCCAGATATCAAGCCGTCAGTCTGATGGGACGGCCCGTTAAGCTGACAGATACATCTCGGACATGTGGCCGCCTTACTGGAAACAGATTACTGGTTTCCAAGGCACTTTTTTTTTCTTTTTTCTTTTTTTTTTTTTTTTTAAATGGTAAACATCTGCCATTTACACACTAAAATAAAAAACTTCACGTGCAGCAGATACACCTCATCTCTCCTCAGAACGTGTACTTTCTGCCACGCAGACAACGAAATTCACGTTCAAATGATTTGTTTTTATGAGGTCGAGCATGATGATGCCATGCCGACATATTTAACTGATGTGAGGAAAAGAACGTATGCTTGTTTTTGGAGTTTAACCATTTCTTAGGTCAAGTGAGCGTGTTTGAACAGACAATGAGCACACAGCTGGTTGAATACATCATTTCCTGTTTTGCGTCTCCTTTTATGCTTTTACCCCGTTGAGATATTTACCATTTCTACCTCGTCTTGTTTCTTTATTCAATTTGTTGTTGAGAAATCAATGCTCCGGAATACTTAGTAGCTAACCCTTGTAATAACAGGAGTTTAGTTTATCCTCCAACTGTAAGATCAAAAGGTCTGAATTGTGTTTTGGTTCAAATTGGTCATAACCACAAAGAATATGGGCTTTTGTTTCAAAGCTGTACATTGATTAGACAGGCTGAAAAGTACATGCATGCAATGGAGAAAATGAGGCCCTCCTGTTACATCTATTAATAGCCTACTCATGAATGGATGCACGTTGTAAAGCTTGATAAAAACATTTCAATGCAAAGTTGAAAAGCAAACTTATCGAGCTTCATTTATGTTACTTTTTCAAATAAATGTAAAAAAAAGTCACAATTGTGTTGTATGCCATTAGGAAGTGCAAAGTAAATCTGATTTCATATATAAAATATGGTGCATTAAAAAAAGATGTATTTACTCGTGTTCGTTGATGTAGAGCTCTGACAACTCATGCCACGCTTCTTGATCCCCCACAAACCTGTGAACAAAAACCATGACAATAACTCCTCCTCCTCAAACACAGCACCATGCTCGAATATTAAAACAGGGAATGCACTTGTTACATAGTAATGTAGAGATGTAAGTACAACATTCAACCGTCAAGGTAGGAGAAACAGTCTGCTGGCATTTCATGCGCTAGTCGTGCCAGCTCAATTGAAAGCAAACTTGGTTTTTAATTAAAATAAAAGCCAGGAGAGGGGAGAGGGGAGGGGGGGGGGCTGACCCTCTCGTACAAACACTCACTGCTCCAGATACTCATTGAGCTCCCGGATGGCTTCAGCGTTCTTCCCCTGGGCCTTCAGTATGGAGATCTTGCGCTTCCTTGCTGCCTGTGGAGCAGAGAGTAAACAGGATTAGGAGCTCAGCTCTCGAGTGTTTGTCTGTGAGGGAGGGGGAGGGGGGGTGAGTGTAAGTTGTGAGTTTTAAGTGTGTACATAAGCTTCTTTTCAGCACGCCACAATCCGGTTCCAAGTATCTCTGTGAGACTGAATCATTTCAACGAGATGAATCGGCGTGAAAAAAAAAAAAAAAAAAGGGCGGCGACACATTCGACGCGAACACCAAGTTTGTCGAGTTAATTCATTTTATCGCTGGGAATCTCAACTGAACATAAGCCTCCCGAGACGTGATTGCAAATAGTTAGTGGCGGCGTCCAACAGGAGATGGACACACATTGAGTCCACGCTTGGGGGAGCTGGAATGAGCTCAGTGGCTGCGATAAAGGGGTGAGTCATAACCTAACCTAACCAAGTGGGGAAAATGGCACACTCCCTCAAACCCCAACACTCGTCTTCCCGCCGGCACACATCTAGCGCTCCACCAGCCCGACTGACATCAGCTGGAAATTGCTTTCCGCTCCGTTTTGATGTTGGAATGACCTTAAGGTGGATTAGATTCTCATCAATCTGAATTAGAAAGTATTACTCCTGCTGCTGCGACTTTTCCAAATGTTTTACTCCCCCCCCCCCCCCCTCGTCCTTTTGGTAGTAAGTGAAAACCTTAACAGGAGGCTGCCGCTCCATTAGAAGAGCACTGCCCTGCCCCAGCCCATTGTATTTATGGACTGGCACTTGATGAAGTAGGGCTTCCTCTCCTGCAGTCCTAACCAAAGCCATTGAAGGCTGTGTGTGAGTCATGTCGCGGGAGCTGTAAATTTGGGCCTCGTCTGACACCGCCGTCGCAAGGAATCCACTCATCCATCAAGCTGGGACGGCGACCTGCAGAGACACTGCAGTCTCAAGCTATATTTTAAGCTTCTCAAGAGAAAACACACACACACACACACACACACACACACACAAGCAATAAGTTAACATTGTGATAAAACCAAGGATTCTAACAGGATCAAAAGTAATGACTTCTACATACCCCAAAATGTAATATTCCTACATCTTACTCGCAAAACACACCGTTCACATCAGAAGCAGTGAGTATTTCTATTATCGGGGTGGTCTAAAGGCCAATTGAGAGTAAATGATTAAAATGTGTTATGAAGTTAGAGCAACAATGACCAGTGAGAGGTCAGCCCATCCTTTCTTCTTTTTTACATCCACTGACGATAAAACAAAGATCACACTATTTTACACGCAGTGCACTTCACCAGAACTTGATGCTGTGTGAGATTCAGGAATGTATACTCACTTCAGACTAAATTACAAGCATGTGGGATCTTTCCTCTCACCATACCAAAAAAGGGTAGCAGAAAAAAAAAAATTCAACAAACACTATATTGAGGTTCAATGGGGATTTTTTTTGTTTTTGCACTTGTGCGCTCCGGCCATCACCACACCCACCCCTCTCTCTCTCTCCCAGATTTTTTTCTTTCCCAGATAAAGAACCACTTGGGGCTCAAAAAGAACATATGGAAGTTGGTAGCCCAGAGAGTCACACAGCACTTTATTAAATGAGAGCAATTCCAAACCACTCCTCTCTCTCTCTCTCCTCCTCCTCTCTCTCTAACTAATGATCCAGAAAAACCTGGCAGTGGGTCTGATCCCTCTGTTGTCGTGATTCGTTTTTAATTAGCGCTCTGAGGAGGCCTCAGGAGTAAGGACTGGATTATTTACATCACCCCTGGCTCTCTGCTACGACCTACCGCAACCTCCCCTTATAATAACAACCATCGCGGCAAGGGTGGCACACCTAGCACTGTACATGCGCGGGATTGGACGGAAGAAAAAAAGAGGGAGGTGAAATAGCGAAAGACGGGTCATTTATTTTATTTTTGTTACAAAACGTAATGTCAGTTTTGTTTTCTGTAAGTCAAACTATTATTTCTGTCAATTTCCTTCACATTCATGCGGTCCACCAATTCTGAATTGGGGCTTTAAATTTCAGATGACGATATAATCGTGTCCGACAGTGAATCTGTAATTGCTCCTGATGTAGGTCAACCTCAGTGGCTTATTTAAGAAACATGAGCTTTTTATATTGAAAAATTCGGGTGAAACGAGACCGTTTGGAATCCAGTATCAATGCAATCACTGAGTCAACTCAATGATTCAAAAAAATGTGAAACTGGTGCATCCTTGTATGCAAATGTTGTGGTTAATGCATAATCTGAAATGCTCACACGAAGATATAATAATACAACATTTAAAAAAGGTGGAAAAAAATGCATTTACGCACGCAGACAAGAATTTTGCAGATCATTGCTGTAGGTATTGGAACATAGCAAGAAATGGAAGGGCTAAGAGTTTGAAACATTTTTTGGACGCTGCCATGGCAAAAAAAAAAAAATAAAAACCTTGAGCAATTTTTGTTGATTCAACAATTTTGGTTAATGGGTACCACATCTATTCCACAGCCTGTAATTACAACAGCTCAGTTTCCAATCTCTGCTTCGCATGCTGGGATGCCTCGCAAGTCTTCCTTGTGGTCGCCAATTTTCCGCCATTTCTCAGGCCCCCATCCTATGGAGCAATGCTGGAGAACATGTAGGGAGGAGATATGCCCCTCGCTCACAAGACAGGTGACCCAAACAATGCCATCCTACCAGCCGCTACACGCAAGGCATTCAGGACGAGGATTGTGGTGGAAAAAAAAAAAAAAGGTTTAAAAGGTTAACATCCCAGGGACAGAAGACCTATTTGTCTGTTTTGTTCCATTCCTAGCCCTGGGGTTTGACTGACAGCCTCCGCTTGCTAGGGTGGCAGTATCCAGCATGCAGAGACCAGGAAACCGACCATTCCCTTTCCGACGATGTCACTGGAATCCCCAGAAGACCTGCGCCGTGTCGGGGAGGTGCCCTGGGATTCACTGAAGTTAAAACTCCCATTGTCTAAACAGTGGTTCAATGCTTTTTAAAGAGAACAATGTTGATTTTGAGGCTTTTCTTCAATCTTGTGTTGGGACAGCAGGACTGGGATAAAACATTTTCAAAGTATTCACTGCAAATGTCAGTGTTATATCTCCATGGCATGGATCAAGACTTGAGCATACACTGGGGAAAGTAGACCATACAAATGTTTGTGTTATTGATTCCGACAGAAATGCGACAGCTATGAGAGAGCGAGAAACTATAGTTCCTTCAGCTGTTGGTTCTGTGGCATTAGTGTTAGGTAGCGTCGCCATTTTTAATAGAATCTATACTTATTAGATGCTTTCAAACTGTATAAAAACAACTTGAAATTGACTTTCTGCCCCAGACGAGCTACTGAAGTTTTAGTACAAGTGAGGTGAGCGGCCGTGTTTTAAGCCAGGATGGTCTTGATAAAGGGAGGGTGGGAGTGAGACATGGTGGGAGGCAGCAGCAGCTGTGGCTTGATATAGATGAGGAGGCTACAGTGGGAGCAGGCGGGCTGGGGTATATCAGAGTGAGGTAACAATTCTTTAGCCTTCTATTTGTTTAAAGAAGATAACTGATGATGTGCAGAACTTTTCGCATGGCATCCAAAGCACAAATGCCTATGCTGTGTCTGTAGCACTCTGCCAGCTAAGAGAAAATGTTTCAAACATCTAAAAGCGTGTCGAACATCTTCGGGTCGGGAGGTGTAGCCAAAATAAATAAGGCCATGGTTTCTTTTGAAAACCCTTTAAAAGATTTATTTTCTCGCATGGGCCACATGTCCTTATGGAAACAATTAACAGCAGGTACATGATGTTTCGGGTTGGTGGTTTGGGATTGGCAGAACACCGGCTGGACACGCTCCTGCAAGTCATCTCACAGAGGTGAATAGTAAATTGAGATGATAGCAAGGAGGGAGCTTCAGAGAAGTTGAATAAAGATTTATTTAGGGCTTGTCTGGTTTAACAGCAGACTTTGCACCTGAAGCTGGTAGACGGCAACGGAGAAGGTGGGACAGGAGCTCAGCCACGTTCACTCGGGGGGGGGGGGGGGGGGTCTGAGAGGTCCAGTAAATCACCATCTTCAAAGGCCAGACCTTTATTTACGGTTTACTTCCATCAAACATGTCTGCCACTGACTAAGACCATGAATCAGCCCCCACCCACCTAGCCCCCTTCCCTTGAACACTTTGCAGTTGTGTGGGTGAAGGGCTCATGAGCACTGTGGTTGAGGTCGGAGGGGCCAAGGGGAGTTTAACTTAGCAAACTCACACTGCCAACACCGAAGTGCCTCGGCAGATTTAAAGCCCTCCAAATAATTATTATTTATTTATTTGTTTTTTTTTTTTAAAAGCCGAGACCACAAAGCAGAATGCTAAACTGAGGGATTTCTCCCTTTCTTTCCCCTCCTCCTCAGTCTTACCGTGTTGGTGGGGTCGTCTTGGAGAATGGAATCGTAGTGGTTGTTGGCTTCGTCGTACCTTCAGACAGCGAGAGAGAGAGAGAAAAGGACACAAATTAGTTTTATAACCAATCCCAGTCGGGAAAAATGAGGCGGTGGGGAAATCAAACACAGTTCAAGGTAATCAAGTTTCTGTATACAACATGGCAGGTTCCTATGATTACAGTGAGGCTGTGCAGGAATCAGTGGTGATCTAAAGGGGAGAAATAAACACTGGTTTAAGTTCAGGTTGCTGGTCACACGGCCGACGATGCGAGAGGCTTATATCGCTTCATTATGATTCATGAAATCAATACAAACAAAGCACCGTTTGGAAGATTGCGTTTTGATTTGATTGTATCCAGTTTGATTCACCTTTAAACAAAATGAAATTGCTGCTTTTACGTCGGTCAAGATCCGCAGCTAAGCTGTTGGTTCAGTTATCCGTCTCTTGGCCCATGAATGATACCACAACACACACACACACACACACACACCGGATCGGCAACAATATCCAACACAGAGCGCCTCAAACGGTTGGACTGAGCTCACATGACTCTGTTTAAAAGGGAAATTTATGAGCTGTAAATATCAAATCATACGGTAAAGAAATCTGGGAATAGGAGGTATGTGCACTTCACTTGTCATGTCAAATCAGGCGCTGAAGGATGATTTTTACTCTTTTTTTTCCTATTAGGGGCAATCTGCAACGCTGACGTTTTAGCAGCCAAAGGCAGGGTTCAGTGATCAGAAAATTTCCCGCCCACCGCCTGCAACAGACAGAAGCAACTCTGGTTCCTATTAGCGCTGAGAAGGCCCACTTCCAGCGCTGCTGCTTCCCTCACATTCACTTTATTACTCAGCCACACTTTGGGAGATTTCAGATGGCACCAGGCGATCACTCACGAGCCACTTTGATTTGCTTTATTTATTTAGGAACCGTGTGTGTGTGTGTGTGTGTGTGTGTGTGTGTGTGTGGGTGGAGGGGAAGGGCCTAGCTGTTTGAAGCTGTGTCATTCAAGTGTAGCTCTGTCTGCTGCCAATTAGATCCCAGAGTGTCGTTTATTTAATGTGACAGCGCCGAAGCAATCACTCTCAATTATCACATAAACTCCGACACAACCAATAAACCAGCGATGGTGATCCGGGCGGGGAACGTGAGCGAGCTAGTAAACAGATTGGAGCACCCTCACTTAGGCTAAGAACAGACTAAAACACCACCTGTCTATCTTTCCTGCTCATGCTCTCCAATATGCTTACTTTATCTGCAGATTCACAAAGAAAAGCAATCATTGAAGGGGGGGGGGGGACATGTCATTATGGACGTGGGTCTGACTAACTTGCGAAACCGAGATCAAAACTAAACAGAAAAAGAAAGCATGAAAATAGGGAGGGCAAAGAGAGAGAGGAGGGGGTAACACAATAAGGAAACAACGTCGGAATAGAAACCAGAGAAGATTAAGGGACCCCCAGAATAACAGTGGGATCCAGATCCAGACCACTTCCTTCCCGGGAATCCCTGACTCAGGCTTAAAAAGGGCCACAGTACTACCCAGTGCTGAATGGAATGCGGGGTGACCCAACATAAACACTACCTACCCCACACACGTACTGTACACACCCAGAACATCGTACCACTTAAGATCCGCTAATAGTTTCTTGCCCCCGAGCCTCCTTACTATAAAACAGCGAGGCTTTTTTGCCCTCCTTTTGCCTCCGGCGCTGTTGGTACCTGATGCTTACCTTTCCAAAGCTTCCAGCCTCATGCCCGATAATCGCTTCACTCTGTGGCTATCTGGAAACTGCTTCCTCAGTTCCTGTAGACAGGTCTGTAAGGATGTGGGCAGAGGAGAGAGACCAATTATAGTTGGCTGCACCTAAAGGTTATGTTACACTCTTGCTCACACACATACCTCTACAGATAGAAACCAACCGTCTTGAAAATGTCAGATTTTGCCGGTGTTTCAGCTTAAACAAACGTAATGCACCGACTTCAAAACAGTCCGTCGAAAGGCCAATTTCACAGTCTTTGATGTGAGAACCTGCCGTTACTGCTGCGTGTGTTAACCGTTCAGCGAACACGTTTGCTACTATAAGAAGGGGGTCGAGGATGCCTCCACGCGGAGCTTGGATGGGCTTGATAAGAGCAGAGGAATTGTTGGAATCACATTCAGCATCCTCCTGAAAGAGATGAAAGAGTCTGCAGTGGGACCTGAAATGTTAACGCTATCCATCAGCTGTAGGCTGGTCCGTATGCTTTCCCTGTCTGGCAGCAGGGCTGAGAGGATCGCCAACAGGCAACTAAGTCCACTGACTGAGTCCTGCCTGTTCGGGACTCGGTGAGTCATTCTGTTTTGCGGAGGGAGTCGTCACGTCCATGCTGATTGGAGATCAACTATTTCAATAATCATGATCTGTCGTCTTTTTTTTTTTTAATCCCATGCAGATTTGAACATTTTCAGAGCTATGAATACTTCAAAACGTGAAGACAGAACCATCGCATTAAGCTTTTGGATGGCAAAATAAACACTGAGGGGGAAAAATGAGTTGAACTCCATGAATGATGGCCAAGTTCAGCTAACACTTGAAGCATGCTTCTCTGCTCATTTGCTACACCCTCTAATTCCAAACTCTCAGAAAATTGTTTTTTTTCCCTCAAAGTACAGACGGAGTAATGCCATTTGGCCAAATAAAAAAATCAGATTTTCACATTTTGGCAGAGGGGGGGTTGCTGCAAAGTAGGAATGGCTGTGAGAGAGTGAACGATGGCTTTTGAAGCTCTAGGGCGTGTGAGGAAGAGCGCTATGAAGAGAAGAGAGAAAAAAAAAAAAAAAAAAAAAAAACAACTTACCAGAGCCAAGTCATCGCGACTGCAGTCCAGCGCTGCAATCATCACCTGCTCATAAATAATCCATACTGGGCAGAAGAGACACAGACAAAGAAGACTGTGTTAACGCCCTTTCCATTCCGCTGTCTGCTGTAACACGGCACATTACAGATCCAACCGAACACTCTACGTCGCAACTTCAGAGACCGTCCCCAACAGCTGCTCGTGGTGTTTGCTGCTCGTACAAACAAGCTTCTGTGATGCGACTCGGCATTAAGAGTTCACTCAAAGAACTTTCCCCCCATTTCACTTCATATGCAACGCTCCACTTACCACTTTCTGTGTATGAAATACATCGAGGATCATGTTCAAAAACCTTACATTCATTTAAAACTTGGACAGAAGTACAAGAATAATCTCTCAAGTAGACGCCCTAGTGTAAGGCTTTACAGTCATGTTACTCATTTTCCCACACTGGGTTGGTAATAAATGACTAATTCAATTTCAGGAGAAATGTTACATTTGAGGAAATGTAAAAACATTTGAACTATATACTAGTATTATAGAGACACGATAAAGGGGATTTTTATACTTTCAGAAAAAGTTGGGCATATAAATCAGAGCAAAGCTAAATAGCAGCATTGCTAACATTGTTAAAAACACTGCTGATGCTTTGTGAAAGCAAAGTAGCTGACCGAAGAATTCTGTTTCTCATCCCTCCCTCTGGATGGTGCGACTGTGGTTCACATTAATATTTCTTTGACACAACATTGTGACACTGTGCTGTCGAGTGGTTCCTATGAATTGTTCAAATTACAGATGTCTGCTTTGTCTATTTTCCTCTCCGTGATGTTTAATGGTTGAATATTGTCAAATATATATGTTTCTCTAGTCATGCAAAACCAATCTCAAGCAAGTTTGAACATCACAGCACAATTATATGTATTATATTTGTAGAACACGGCATGTTGAGTGCCATCATTAACAGGCACAACCATTCCTTAAACATGTTGTTCACTTGGTGGTTAGCTATAAATGTTTATTCAGTCGACTGTAACATTATAACATACTGACTAATAGCCTGGCTACAGAAGCCAATTAATGGAATTAATACAACATGCTAGACGGACAGCTCTGACAAGCGAATTGGACGTGCTTAGCCAAATGAACGCCCCCCCCCGCTAATTGGAAAGAATAATAAAAATCCAACTCCGCCCATAATCTGGCGGGTCGTGCCAAAACAAACAAATGCCTCTAGTTTTTCTTGACTTTAATGATTCCAACTCTTGTTTTGATAATTGCCATCCCATTTCACAGCCAATTTAAGAGCTGGTTTCAATAAAAACCCCATGGCATGTTAAGTGTTTATCCACCTCTTCTGAGGACCGTATGAATCATAATGACCAGGGAAAAAGGGGGAGTTGTATGGGGTAATGCAGAAGGACAGTACTGTAAGGAAGACCATGACCTTTAATATGTTTATGGGAAGTAGAACTCACTCCTGCTTCAAAAACCCAGTGCGTTATTAGGCAACAGACGATGCTTTCTATTGCACCTTTGGCACCATTACTGTCTTGTATCCCCGTTTACAGTAAGTCTGGCATATATTCAATACTATTCTCTGCTTTTACTGATAATGTACTTGTTTATTTTATTTTATGAAGTTGCCTACTCATCATCTAAGACACTAAAGCAAGGTAAAGAAATTGTTAACCTGTCTCCTCTCATGCTTTAAGTATCTTACCTTTACCCCTAAAATCAGCTAAGTATCTGTTTAATGGAAGTGATCTTGTACTTCTGGACTTGGCTTTTCAGCTATGACTGTGTTTTCTTCATCACAGGAAACCTACGATACTGTGTAAAAATTATCCAAAAGAAAAATATATACCATAAAAAAAAAATAAATAAATTAAAAAAAAGGGGGGGGGAGCGGAATCTAGCAAGCGGAATATTGCCCACTGAGATCAATCTTATCTCACAGATGAACCCACAGTCAATAACACTAGCCTGGCTGTTTTATTACAGAGGGACCTTTGCTGGTTTTCAAAGCACAAACATTTTTTAAACTTTGAACAGACCTGCAGGCTGTCCTCATCTCTTACTTCTATTATATGGCGTGAGCACTGCCACAGGGAAAGGATGACACGCTGTCTGTTGTGTTTACCTGAACAGTAGGGTGCATGCTTGCTGAAGGATTCTTTGGAATTATGTTAAATAATTTACTCTTGACACACTTACCGTCATCTCCCAGTTTAGATGAGTGTTCACTGATCAGCTCCTCGCCAACATCCACAATTTGCTCACTATTCCTGCAGTTATCTTCTCTCCATTTACGCAGCTTGTCTCTCATCTCTGTGGACAAAATAGCACAAATGCACATTAAGCAGATTTAACGTTAGTGCAAATTAAAAGATTATCAGAGAAGCGAGTGAAACGTTTAATACCGTGTGTGCTACCAGTGCACTCGCACATGGACAGGACGGCACTGACAGAACAATTGTGTTTTGCAGAACCAGAAATGTATTGCGACGCAACTTCAGCTATACCGTTAGCTGACGTTAGCCGATGCCATGACTGTGACTGGCTAGCATGCTACAGCCGTTACCTGAAAACAGACAGACACAGCTTTACATTGAACGCACCTGTTAACGCCACCGACAGTTACGTTACACATGACGGCTTTCACTTAGTGAGGATGTGCTCTATGGGTCTGCTGTATGGATGAACACAATACGTTAGCTAACCATGCTAACTAGCAATAGCTTACTCTTCTACACGCCGACTTGTTAGCTCGTATTTTTAAGTCCTGGACAGAACTCTCCCTCGTGCTCTTGCACAATAAAAAGAACAAAATAAAACGCGGAATGCCCTCAAGAATGTAACAACAAGTCTCAATGTCACTTGAGGAGAATCTATGTTGTCTTTTGTCTTACCTTCCCAACCCACATCGTACATTTCTGATATCGACGCCATTTTTTCTCGTTTGACAGCATACGCCGTGCCTACGTCATGGTCTCGCCAGCTGTGGGCGTGACTGACGTTGAAAATAAAATGAAATAAAATAAAATACACCTTTTTTTAAATAATAATAATAAATATAATAATAATACCGTAGAAATGATTCTAATGTTCTAATGATGTAATAATAGTTATGAGTGATGGACATAGTGTCTTGTTTTGCAATGTTTTGAGATGTGATATGATTCATTTAAAAAAGCTTACATATTTACATCTACAGAATCACTTAATGTTTTGTCCTAGACTTGCATTCAGGTGAATTTGATTTGCAAGGCTAAATTGCACATGTCAAATGTGATTCCAATATACCGTAAACCCACACTTGCACAGCCATTGCACTGTTCAGCAGTCAGCAACATCCAGCATGATGGTTAGCAAGCAAGAGCAGACCTTAACAATCCAGATGGTCGTTCTCATGCTCCGTTTCCATTTTTATATAATTCCCTGTATTGTGCTTTCCAAGCACATCTAACATTTTATCCTGATTTCCCTCAGCCCCTGTGGATCTCATCCTCTCGATGTGTTTGCTTGCTTACGCACTTCTCTCTTACCACATTACACGCTTGTTGATGTGGACTCAGCACAAACTTGCTTACGGAGACATTTCAGAGATCTGATGTCATATCCAGTGCTGCTCACCGCACACATAGCCTACTGTTATGCACACTTTGTCGATGTTCCGTTGTGAAAGGGCAACACAGAGATTTTTTTTTTAGTCTCTCAAGGACACTGATATTGTAAAAACAGCTCAGCATCATCAGTAACGGGCAAGTGCACAAGGGGACGATGAAATGTCATCATCTCTCTGTCAGGGATGCAAATAATAACTCTGTGTACAGTTTTAGTTACGCTCATGCTTTGGCGATCTGTGCACTTGTAATTTCCAAGTCTGCACACGGCAGTCAGTCGATATATTAAAACAATCATACACTGTCCTTTGGGCTAGAGGGCTTTCCCCTGTCTGCCAAGGTGCCATTGAAGGCCAGGGCCCTCACAGTGACCTGCAGCGGGTGTGACTCTCGGGATTTCAGGACTTGACGGTAAAAGCACTCTGTGAACAAGCTGTCCATAACTTTGAGATGCAGCTGGACATGTGGTGGTGAAAAAAAATCCTTGTGACATAAGGCGCCTGTTTAACTTGGAGCAGTCCTCGTGTACTGAAATGTCACAATACGGGAGATCACTTGCAGGCATCTGAAAACCCAAATTGTACTACTTGACTGGTGCTTACGTAGGTTTCCATGCTCTCGGTGCCCCCACATATGGCACACGGGACAAGCATGTATATATATTTTCCTTTTCAGTCTCCATGTATGAAAAAAAAAAAGAGAAATATTCCAGTAGAAACACTTCACAGGCGTTATATTTTGATTTCTGACAGAAGCAATCAGAGTTGGCAATCTCTAAAATGTACAGCTACGGACTAAGAATTGAGGTAAGTTTGAGGTGCTCTCTGTGGTTTCGAAATAGTTCTTGTTCCATCTAGATTTCTTTTTCGTTGGTGTTATACAGCGAGTTGCTGAAAATGAAGACAGATGCAATTAGCAACAATGTTTGGACTTAGCCTTCTGGAGCCGGCGGCACCGTGTTTACTTTGAAATCTGATTAGGTCCCCTGTCTGACCAAGTTGCTTTCACCTCACCACGAATAACTCCGTACAGATGACTTCAGCACGCTTTGCCTCTGATGGACTCCCTCTATTGCACCTTTGACCTCACCCATATCCTGAGTGAGAGGCCCAGTGCGGGAAATTATGGCACATCACAATTAGGCTTCCTCACTCTCCTGCTCTTCTCTCTCTCTCGACTTCAGTGCCAAGAACAATATTCAGCACCACGCTGGTAATTCTCGTTGCTCACACAGTACGAGGCTTTCGGATGTATTGCTCCCCCGCTTGGTAGCGCGACTGCTTGTTGTGGATCGGAGTATTACCACATGTAGTATATTATGTGTCGCTAGATTGGTTTTAACAGCCAATCGTCCTTTCTCATTAAATTTGAAACTAGGTTTTAACATCCCCATGCGTGAGATTAGCTCCACAAGACTTCAGCACACGCTGCAGGTGATGGCCGCATTCATCAGAAGTGATGGTAATTTAGAAAAACTCATCCATACAAGCTTCGGAGACCATTTCCACGTGAACGCATTTCTGCCCTCCTCCTGGAATTTATTACAGTAAAAAAAAAAAATCATATTGGAGGACTCCACATTTGAGCCTCATCTTACATAACCATCATGCAGTCTCATTAAAGAGAAAGTTTGATCTCTAAGAGAGTATTTGGGAGCGACGTGACAATTTTGACACATCCCAGCCAAAAAATGTTTTCCTCTCTTGTGTTCAACAGTCACATCATCTCCATCCTAAAATGTGGCGGCTGGTGAAGTTCATTCATTCAAGCCTTGTTTCTTTTTTTTGTACGGTTCCAGCTTGAAATACAAAGCACCTCGACAACCTCTGAGAGGGTCTGAGTTGAGGTTTGAAATTCACAGTCATTCTAGTCATGGTTACTGTTCATTGATCTTCCTTTCTTTTCATTGTTTCAAGAAGTGGTTTTCATTCAGAGGCCTCCACTTAGCTACAGAGATACACACAATAGCAATTATTGCAGAAATCTAAAATCCGCAAGAAGCGGAATATTCAAATCCCCCCCCCCCTCCGTGCAGTGGAAGCCTGTAAATAAACAGCATAATCTGGAGTTATCAGATTTCACTTTTCGTTCCTGGTAAGAATGTTCATGACCGCAAATTTGGAGATAGCTCTGTGTTCTTGTAATGCCGTGCGTTTAGAGAAAATTGCAGAGGAAAAGTGAAGTTATGCATAACAAGAGGAGCGGAGCCTGGGAGCAGAGCTTGTTGAGGAAGGATTAGAGGGGCCAAAATATTGATCGACTGTGCTGCATGTCGCTGATGTGTGTGAGTGCAAGTCACTCCTTGTTTTGTGCCGCAGACATGTGTTGCGCAGATGTTTGGTGCCACCGGGTGCTCGCTGGAAATTTGTATTGTTTTCTGGCCCGTGTGAGCCTGGTCGATCACCTTCACCCCGTCGCCATCGAGTGTGACAGTGCTGAAGTCGGCACTGGGCTCCGAAACAGGAGCGTGGGCCCGCTGATTTATAACCTGCCATGCACTCTGAGTGAGGTGATGCATAGCTGAAAAGTTTACAGAAGAATCATTGAAATTCATATGAGATGCTGGAATTCGGATTCAGAGCAGGGATGCTTGGGCGTGCAACATCCAGCGGCGAGTCATTCGTCTTCAGGACTCATTGATTTACACTTTTGACAGATATTAGACGGAGGCCAGCAGTGGGTGTCTTTGGCAGTGTCATCGCCGCTCCCCCTCTCTTGGATCCATTTGTTGACCAAGAAAGCTTTCAGGGAACTGGAGAGTTGAGGTTTTTAGTGGAATATTTAGCCCATCACTCCAGCACCCTTTGTATTTATCACATTAAGGCCGAGGAGCATTTTCTGCAAGACAAACATGTAGAATGATGGATAACTGTTGTGCGTGCTGAAATGTGTCGGTGCTCCTGATAGCGTCCCTGTATCATGCGTGGCCAAACACATCACTGCCTGCAACCGATCACCCTTCAAAAAACACACGCATGCTTTGATTTACAGAGACAGAAATTGGTGGACGACTGTTCATATTTACTCCACTTTTACGGACTTTGTGTTTTGATTGGCGCTTAGCCCAAAGCTTTTCATTCAATAGCCTGGCTGAGTGCTGCGGGAGTTGCTGGGAGCAAACCATTAGTTACATTCACCCTGTTGGTTGGGTTGACTGAGAAGCGCATTGGCAGGAGGAGATTACAGAGATGCAATAAACATGGCCAAGTCATAGTTATGTTAGCGAGCAGACCACCATGAACCGAATCCACACAGAGGATCAGAGGATCTGACAAACAACAATCAGTTTGCAGTAACTGTGCACAATAGCACACTGGCCTTAACGGGAAGGCTTTTCGGGAAGAACGCATATTTGCTTTCTTGCAGAGAGTCTGATGGAAAGATCAATTCTGCTCTTATATCTATAAACTAGCAACAGCAAGCAGCTGTTTAGCTTAGCATGAAGACTGTAGACAGGGGGGAAATGCTAGCATGGCATGACTGAAGGTAACAAAATCCACCTACCAGCACCTGAAAAAATTCACAAACACGTTATATCTTGTTTGCAGTGGTTACATTGGGATTTGTGAGGAGGGGGAGCCGTTGTCCTATGAGGTTGGAAATTGGGTAAAGTGTTGACAGTGAGGTCTGTGGGTGCAGATTGTCCAGGGTAGGAATGGCTCTGTGTCTGGAAAGAGATGTTGTAATAATATATACTGTATATATACTTTTAAAATGCTTTACCACAAACTAATTCTATTCACCTCCCTTGTATTGTGTTGGATTACAGAGACATCGCACATCTTCAACTTTATTTGATCAGCTGGGACCAGTCTTGCTGTTGTTCGGTCGGTCCATAAAATTGTCCCCATCCATTGGCGACCACAATTTTCGTCCCTAAGAGGCTGAATATAGAGGTCAAGTGTGTGGGTGCGAAGCATAGACTATAAGAAGTGGACGTAGTCACAGTGACGTCACCCGTTGGTTTGTGGACTGCTGTTTTGAAACCTCTAGATTGACATTTTGGCCATCGCCATCTTAGTTTTCACGAAGATTCACTTTTTGCAACCAGAAGTGACATGAGAGGGTAGAGTTAAGTACAACTGAAAGCTGAACAAGACCTTTTTAGGCAATAAATCTTCCACATTCATGAGCCAATAGAGCATGCACACTTGTTCCTTTAACCCCACCTCCCAGCCCTCGGTGCAGCCCCGTTCTGGGGCTCATTCGCATGAACGGAGGAAGGAAAATAACTCTGGATTGGGCTAATAATGCATTTTCTAACTTGTAGGACCTAATGATTTAGATAAGTGATTTTCAAGTGTTTGTACATGGGAAGTTGATTCACATCATTAAAATCCTCCACTGATTTACAGACGTCTCAATGTAAGTCAATCAGAAAAAGTATTTTTCACGTGAGGGACCCAGATGTTGTTTTTCCACAGTTTGGCCACTATCTAAAATTTGCTTTAAAGTGTTGCGCTATACCTGCAAATTTCTGCTAATTTTTGCTTTATTGGTAATTTGGGTGGAGCCACCCTTTTAATTAATTTGAGAGAAGTTGACCTCTGTGAAGCACTGTGATGTTCCAAAAGAATATAATACAACACCCTATGTAGATAGGTCTAAAGTGAAATACTGCCAGTGGCAGAATAGTTATTATTTATTTTTTTAGCACTGAATTTATGGTTTACAAAACACTAAAATCCCTGTCCCAGCTTAAAAACAGGCATCTTAGCACAGAGACAAATCAGTATAATTTATAGTCTGACTGCAACAACTTCACTTTTCATGATCAGACCTACAAACGGTTGCACTATTTTGTATTTGCTTAAGTGGTTAGATGAGGACTATGCTGCTAATGCCACTAAAGCAAACATTATTACATTCATGCAGCAAAACCTGAAATCTCCTTGTGATAATTCACTTGACACACCAGGGAAAAAAAAACTATTGCGATTTTCCAGAGAAAACAATGGACTTTTGCTGAGAGTAAAAATGTACCGACTGCTTTGATGATGCTGGACTCCTGTTCCCAGTGATTTCACTGCATAAACTTGACATTTAGGTCGATAAAACTACCATAAGATCACAATGCCACATCAGCAGAAGTTGCCAGTGCTGTGCCACGAGTCAATTGCGCACGGTCACTCTCTCAGTTCGGAGACATGCATATATTGATCCTGCTGCTGTGTGATGGCCACATCTATTTAATGAAGTTAAAGAAAAATAGCATATATTTGTTTAGCCAGAGTGAGAAAATGTCTGAAAGTATCATATGATTAATGTAGCTGATACCCAAGATATTACTGAGTGTCCAGCAGGAAATTGCCTGAATCCACCTATCTGAACTGCTTTATTGTTTGTTTCAATCACCCCTTGCCCATTTTCCCAAATCTCTGCATATCATTGGTTTTGCTTTGTTTTTCTCTAAGGGGATGGATGAGCAACCTGGCACTGGACCTTTTAAAAAGCACGGGCTGCACATAGTTCAGGCCTTAATAGTGCTCAGTGGCTAGGATTGTTGAGTTTGCAAATTTCATTATGCACTCCTCACACACTCCTGCATATCTGAGACTTCTTTTTGCAAATGTAAAAACTGATCAGGGGTTGTTTTGAATGGAAAGATGATTGCACATGATGTAACATGTTTTTATGTGTTCAGTGTCAGTGTGTTATTAGCAGAATTACATTTGTGTTGTGTCAGGAAAGAAACTGAAGAACCTAAAGAAATTAGAAGTTGAAATGCTTGTCCAAAATACTATACTCCCACCATTTTTTTATATGAAGATTGGTCGGTTGGAACAAGAGAAAGCAAAGCAATTTGGCCTTCACATCAGTGTTTAAAACACACGCTTTCTTGTCCTTTTGGATTTGGATCTGAGAATGCTTATTGGCTTTGCCTGGACCGGTAAAGATTCCTCCCGCTGCTTCCTAATTCAATATTGTGTAATAGCAAGTATTATTGCCCTGCACATAAAATCCAGCTCAAATTACACTGAAAATGGAGGATATAGTGCATGTGTTTATGTTACACAGAGGAGCAATTATTGGGTTATGATCATTTTGCACTAAAGTGAGGTTGGAAGGACACACAGAGGTTTTCCTGCTTGGTAAGGGACCATACACGTTGTTAGTGCATGATCGGGGTTGAACCATTGTAGAACAATAAGGCCGTCCCCAGGGCTATTGATGTTTTCCCTGAACCCTCCTAGACTTGTGATAATATGCCAGAATTATATATTTTATATTTTAAAACAACAGTGTTGAACAAAAAAACCTTTATATCTTTATATAATTACTGGTAGGTATTACATGATTATATTTTTGTATTTAACATCTTATTAGAAATTCCAACATGTAGCACTAATGTACACATTAAAAAACCCACTTAGAGCCAGAAGTGTTATCCTCTGTATATGGCAAAGTACATCTTTATGAACCGTGGCGCATAAAGTTTTGATTTAACTCTAAACTATGTTGCAAAGGAAGGCTGAAATAATATTTAGATTTATAGGACTAATAATAAAATAAACTACAGATAATCTTGCGATGGGATCACACCACCCGCAACACCGAATCGTGCCAGCAGCGTAAAGCGGAGGAGCCAATGGCTTCCTTCCCCCTTTACTTCTGGCGCCCCTCCTCGGACCACACCCATCTTCAAACTCAACCTTCACTGTGATCTCAACGACACACTTGTAAAGTTTCGTGACTGCATCAAACACGGTTGTGACGCTATCGCGTTGAGAAAATCTGCGCACAGACAGAAATATAATCATCTGGCAAAGTACTCAAACCTGTTTCTGTGGTAGTTCCCGCTACACTCGGTGTCTCCAGGACCACATTTTGCCATTATGACACACACACAGACTCACAAGGCGGAAAACAACACCAGCCGCACGCCGTCACAGCTGGTAAGGACCCTCCCCTGACCTCAGGCCTTCAGAGGAAAAAAAAAATACAAAACCTCCCTATTTTTTGTGACCCCTCTCAGACTCTAATAATTTCCTCTCAGTCCCTAACCATACAATATTGTCAAGAAAGGTATATATGCACTGTAAGTGTGGTTCCTGGTGGAAAATAGGAGGTTCAAAGAACAAATATCCCGATTACACACAAAATTGAAATATGATTTTTAACACAATGAATCTTTTAAATACTTCAAGAAAATACTGAGCCAGAATGCACAAGTTAAATAATTACACAACACACACAGCAAGAAGACATTATCATGAACCAATACATTGTATGTATAGTAAAACTGTGGTAAATAAGCGTAACAGAGAAAGTATTTCATTGTGACCTAAAGCCAACTTAGCGGGAGCCAAACTGGCAGAATTTTTAATTATTAGAATTAAATATGTATAATAGAGACAAATTCCCAAATGATACTTGACAAACTGACCAAATGGTTGTATTGGTGAGTCTTTTTTACTGGCAAACCTTTCCTGAAATGAAGCAGATGACACAAAGGAGGCTTCAGCAGAGTAAACGCTGGGTTTTCTCTTCTTTTTTTTTCCAATTAAAGCAAGCTGCCACTGAACCAGAGCTGACTGTGTCAGAAGCACCCAGTAAAACAGCAACTGGCCATGCTGAGAGGTGTCTGTTTATGACTCATTTCTATCTGCCATCGGGCGGCATGGGAGAGGGGGGAGTGGAAGAGAGAGAGAGTCCAGTGGTAACAAGGGGAGAATTGTGTGAGGATATAAGACAGTGCCGTGTGGCTGTCAAGAAAACAAGGTTGTGAAACCTATTAGAAATGGACCATTTAGTAGCTAATATTGGCTCTTGTCAGCCGGGTGTATGGTCGACACATGGGCACCTTTATGAGGCAGCTGCTGAAGTAAAGGAAAAGAAAGGAGGATGGTTCAGATGCACAGTGAAGACATTCTTACCTTGTGGGAAAGTCAATTGATTGGAAATGATCTGGTTGTTTTCTTTCAAATTTAGCAGGCTCGTGAGTGGGGTTCATCATGACTGTATTTTCCCTCAAATGTTTTTTAGTTCTATGAGGAAGTCATTCATAGTCACAGACAAGCTTTTAAAAACAAATATTGGTGGTGTCTGGAGGAAAGCCTATGTTTTCAAATTCAACAAAACATTCACTTGTATTCCTCTTTATAAATGAAATGTTTCACTGTATCAACACCACAAGGAAATTATTGGAATTTTGAAAGATTTACAAGTCACAGTTGTGCGTCCTTTTAAGAAACCAATGAAGCAACAAAAAAAAAATGCACATTTCCATTCATGTGCAAGAGTGAAAGGGTAAAATGTTACATTTGTTATTATATATATTATATTATATTTTTACACTTTTTTATGTATTTGTTTATAAGAGTGGTATAGGAACTCTTTTACCACTCTGCACATCCTCCTTTCAATATATTTATTTCTAATATGCTTAAACTGTTACATTTCTATTATTATTATTAATATATATAAGTATATATATATACGTGGGTTTCATTAACATTAGTGTACATGTTAGAATTTCTAATAAGATGTTAAATACAAAAGTATAATTATGTAATACCTACCAGTAATATATACTTTTTTGTTTTGTTCAACACTGTTGTTTTAAAATATAAAATACATACATAAATATATAATTCTGGCATGTTATCACAAGTCCATAGGAGGGTTCAGAGAAAACATCAATAGCCCTGGGGACGGCCTTATTGTTCTACAATGGTTCAACCCCGATCATGCACTAACAACGTGTATGGTCCCTTACCAAGAAGGAAAACCTCTGTGTGTCCTTCCAACCTCACTTTAGTGCAAAATGATCATAACCCAATAATTGCTCCTCTGTGTAACATAAACACATGCACTATATCCTGGTTCAACGTATTTACATTCATAAAATGATATATAATGAAATATGTATATAATAATAATAATAATAATAATAATAATAATAATAATAATAATGCATTTTATTTGTAACGCACTTTTCATTTAAAAAATCTCAGAGTGCCACAGAGCCAGTAGCCTACATAGTAAAAAACATAGTAAAAAAAAACATAGTTAAAACATAGTTAAAATCAAACTATAACAAAAGAAGTAGTAAGCATAAAAAAACAGTGAATGAACAGAAACACAAAAGAAATAACTGACAGTGATTTAGGTCAGAAACGCCTTCCTGAATAAAAAGGTTTTTAAGCCAGTTTTAAAAGAGACCAGTGTCTGTGTTGCCCTTAGGTGGTCAGGGAGACTGTTCCATAGGTGTGGAACTGCTGAGCCAAAGGCCCGGTCGCCCATGGCGCGGAGCTTGGTGTTAGGGACCCAGAGGAGCGAACTATTTGATGATCTGAGGGTGGAGATTTGGGGAGTGATGAGTTCTTGTAGGTAGGGAAGTGCGTGTCCATTTATGCATTTATGTGTGAGTAGTAGGACTTTGTAGTCAATCCGGAATGAGACAGGGAGCCAGTGTAGTGAGTGCAGAATGGGTGTTATGTGCTCATACTTCCGGACTCTCATCAGGATCCTGGCAGCGCTGTTTTGAATGTATTGCAGCTTCTGGATGTTCTTGGCAGTGATCCCAGTGAAGAGTGAGTTACAGTAGTCCAGTCTTGAGGAGATAAAGGCGTGGACGAGCTTCTCTGCATCTGACAGGGTTAAAGTGGGGCGGAGTTTGGAGATGTTTTTGAGATGATAAAACGAGGTTTTGCACAGGTGTTTTATATGGTCATTAAAGGTGAGGTATGGGTCAAACCTAACTCCCAGGTTAGTGACTGTGGAGGAGAGGGGAGTGACCTGACCGTCGAAGGTGAGATGAGTTATGGAGGATGACTGAACCTGTGGAGTGCCAACAAGGAGGGCTTCGGTTTTGCTACTGTTTAACTGGAGAAAGTTGTTGCTCATCCACGCCTTTATCTCCCCAAGACAGGCGGTGAGACATGACATGGCTGCAGAGGGGCTTGGGGCAGCTTTGATGTAGAGCTGTGTATCGTCGGCATAACAGTGGAAAGACATCCTATGTCTGCTGATGACACGACCGAGGGGGAGCATGTAAATAATGAAGAGGATGGGGCCGAGGACCGACCCTTGCGGAACATCACAGGAGACAGGGAGCAATCTGGACTTGCATCTTCCCAGTGAGACATATTCAGTTCTGCCTGAAAGGTAGGACTGAAACCACTTGAGTGCAGAGTCTGATAGTCCAATGGTGGTGTGGAGGCGCTCTCGGAGGATAGTGTGATCCACTGTGTCAAATGCAGCAGTCAGGTCTAGGAGGATGAGGAGTGAGGGTGATCCTGCATCGGCTGTCATCAACAGGTCATTCGTCACCCTGAGTAAAGCTGTTTAAGTGCTGTGGGCTGAATGAAATCCTGACTGTATATATATATATATATATATATATATATATATATTATGAATGCCTGCACATTGCAAAAGCATGACTAGAACCAGAAAGTAATATAATAATAATCATAGAAACAGTTCAAGCATATCAGAAATAAATATATTGAAAGGAGTGCACAGTGGTATAAGAGTGCATAGTTAAACAAATAAATAAATAAAGTGCAAAAAAACTATTAGTCTATCTATCATAGATAGATAGATAGACACCTTGGAGGTTGAGGATGTTGAGCATGTCGCTGATTGGTCAGTCCCTCTTTACACAGCTGCATCACACTTCCGGTTTCCTTTCCTCGGAGCAAAGATGGCGGAATACGACCTCACCACCAAAATTGCTCACTTTTTAGACCGTCATCTCGTTTTTCCTCTGCTGGAGTTCCTGTCTGTAAAAGAGGTATGAAATATATAAACACGTAAACATTTCGTTACATTTTTTCGTTGTTTCAAAAAGCTATATACGGCTTTATAACCGTTTTAAAAGCTGTGTGCGCGTTAAGGAGTTGGTCACATTTTCTGTAGCTGTGTAAAGTAAACGCATTCAACCAGAGTGGAGCCGGATATATAGCTCACTGCCTTCAAAATAAAAGCGAAAAATACGTCACCTTTGACAAACGGAACGAGAAACTTTTGTGGAGAACAGAACAAAAGAAACAGCAGAACAACGTGTCAGTGATTAGATCAACACATGTAGAGAAAATACAATTTGGTATTTCGGAATAATAGTTATATGTTATGTTACACACCGTATTACTACACATTACTTGATTTTTACATTGAAAATATAGTACCGGAAGTCATGCTTTGATTTCGACTAACTTTACAATGGTTGAGCAGCCACGCGCTGTTTCAGATTCAGATGATTGTTGGAGAGCGCCTTATCACTAAACACGTTATCAGTAGCTGGGTTGAACGCAGTCTATGGTTGTAACGTTACACAGTTGTTCTGTGGTGCCTTTCATAGACTGCAGGTCAGCCCAGATGCCGCCCGGTACCTTTATATACTGGGAAATTAACCAGTCATACCCGGGCTAGCACAGGCTATGCTAACCCTTGGAAGCTAAAAAAAAGCAGTAATAACATAACGGGACACATATTTAGGTTAATGTTGTGACATATTGCTCAACAGCTGGAAGATATGTACCGTTATTAATGATGTTAACTATTAGCAGACACCCGCCATGTTCACTTATAGTAACGTAAGGGTGGCCTAGCTAACCTTTAACGTAAATTGCTAAGCTAATAACAAGCTAACCTTTAGCCAGTATGCCATTCTGTCTCGACTTGCCTGCAGTGGTGGGTAATGCTAATGAAAATACTCAATTAACGTTAAAAATACAATAACTCCGATTATAATTGCTCAAGTAAAATTAAAAATGACCATTTGACATGAAATTACTCAAAGCACAAGTAACTTTATGTTTTAATATTGTTTATTGTGTACGGGCCAAAGATATTAACATTAAGTCATTTTATGCAAGTCCCAGTCAAGTTTCACTTTAGGTCAAGTCTCTTTTGTTGCAGTGGATCAATTAAGTAATAGTCAACATGGTTATTTCTAGGGAACGCACTTTGCGTTGTATGTTGATCATCTCTAATTTAGCTATTTCTGTTTTAATACAATTATTTTACTTATTGTTTTTTAATCTACATGAAGGTTTCAAGGAGATCACTTGAAAATAGTTGCCTAGCCTAACTATTGTGGCCTGTATCTGTTGTTTTCTTGATATGGACACGTAGCCAATTAAACCACTTTGTTTAATTATGAAGGCCCCTGCATAGGATTCACCTTCTCCAATAGCACAGGTGACTAATACAATGGGATTCATCCTGAAGCATCTATGAACGCCTTTACAACGTAAAGACTTGATGTGGCAATAATACAGGAGCAGCCCGTTGCTGAAAGAAGTAGCGTTACGCTACATCTCCACCCAATCCAGTGAGTGCGCTGGAGGACTTACTGCCAATTAAATTGTCCCCTTCATGAGTAAGTGTCTACTTCCCTCTGGTGACATTGCCTATTGTGGAATGCACCTGATTGGTCCCTGGTTCTCTACTCGCCCTTTCAAACAGGAAACAACATGGCGGCCTCCTCATACAATTTATTATTCTGTCTCAACAATCCACCAAAATCGGCTCAACGAGAGGATTCTGTTAATCTATCAGAAACAATCCAACATGGCCACCAGTGTGCAGTCACGGGATTTGAGTTACATTCGTAGAACAAGCAAACCTTTAAATTGAAAAATTAATCAGATTTTCTCAATTCTTGGAATTGCCTAGCACATAACAATATCTTAATCTTAATATCTGTCACAAGCGCATGTCTCTTATTACCACGAGGAAGACCTGTTAAAGTTCTCCTTCATGACTGCACCCCCACAGCTTGGATGGCAGCTCATTTTGGGTCATGTTGCAAAAAAATGCATCGTAGAAAACAACTAGTTGTAACAAAGGCATTAATGGAAAATATAGTGAAGATAATAGAAAATTACTGTTGGTGTCATATCTCTTTTCATATCTCTAACATATATATATCTATATCTATATCTATATATATATATATATATCACACACACACACACACAGTGGGTACGGAAAGTATTCAGACCCCTTTCATTTTTTCACTCTTTGTTTCATTGCAGCCATTTGCTAAAATCAAAAAAGTTCATTTTATTTCTCATTAATGTACACTCAGCACCCCATCTTGACCGAAAAAAACAGAAATGCAGAAATATTTGCAAATTTATTAAAAAAGAAAAACTGAAATATCACATGGTCATAAGTATTCACCCCCTTTGCTGTGACACTCATATTTAACTCACATGCTGTCCATTTCTTCTGATCCTCCTTGAGATGGTTCTACTCCTTCATTGGAGTCCAGCTGTGTTTAATTAAACTGATTGGACTTGATTAGGAAAGACACACACCTGTCTATATAAGACCTTACAGCTCACAGTGCATGTCAGAGCAAATGAGAATCATGAGGTTGAAGGAACTGCCCAAGGAGCTCAGAGACAGAATTGTGGCAAGGCACAGATCTGGCCAAGGTTACAAAAGAATTTCTGCAGCACTCAAGGTTCCTAAGAGCACAGTGGCCTCCATAATCCTTAAATGGAAGAAGTTTGGGACGACCAGAACTCTTCCTAGACCTGGCCGTCCAGCCAAACTGATCAATCGTGGAAGAAGAGCCTTGGTGAGAGAGGTAAAGAAGAACCCAAAGATCACTGTGGCTGAGCTCCAGAGATGCAGTAGGGAGATGGGAGAAAGTTCCACAAAGTCAACTATCACTGCAGCCCTCCACCAGTCGGGGCTTTATGGCAGAGTGGCCCGACGGAAGCCTCTCGTCAGTGCAAGACATATGAAAGCCCGCATAGAGTTTGCCGAAAAACACATGAAGGACTCCCAGACTATGAGAAATAAGATTCTCTGGTCTGATGAGACCAAGATTGAACTTTTTGGCGTTAATTCTAAGCGGTATGTGTGGAGAAAACCAGGCACTGTTCATCACCTGCCCAATACAATCCCAACAGTGAAACATGGTGGTGGCAGCATCATGCTATGGGGGTGTTTTTCAGCTGCAGGGACAGGACAACTGGTTGCAATTGAAGGAAAGATGAATGCGGCCAAGTACAGAGATATCCTGGAAGAAAACCTCTTCCAGAGTGCTCTGGACCTCAGACTGGGCTGAAGGTTCACCTTCCAACAAGACAATGACCCTAAGCACACAGCTAAAATAACAAAGGAGTGGCTTTGGAACAACTCTGTGACCATTCTTTACTGGCCCAGCCAGAGCCCTGACCTAAACCCAATTGAGCATCTCTGGAGAGACCTGAAAATGGCTGTCCACCAACGTTCACCATCCAACCTGATGGAACTGGAGAGGGTCTGCAAGGAAGAATGGCAGAGGATCCCCAAATCCAGGTGTGAAAAACTTGTTGCATCTTTCCCAAGAAGACTCATGGCTGTACTAGCTCAAAAGGGTGCTTCTACTCAATACTGAGCAAAGGGTCTGAATACTTATGACCATGTGATATTTCAGTTTTTCTTTTTTAATAAATTTGCAAAAATTTATACATTTCTGTTTTTTTCTGTCAAGATGGGGTGCCGAGTGTACATTAATGAGAAATAAAATTAACTTTTTTGATTTTAGCAAATGGCTGCAAAGAAACAAAGAGTGAAAAATTTAAAGGGGTCTGAATACTTTCCGTACCCACTGTATATGTATGTATGTGTATCTATCTATCTATCTATCTATCACAATATAGCATGTTTCTGGTAATTCAATAAATATATAGTTTATATGTAATTACCACTTGGTTTTTCTAAATTCTTGACAAATGAAAAGTGACTTTTCTCATTTAATTAACTTTAGTGCAAAATAATCATATTTTCTGAGAAATTTGACTTAGTATGTGCGTATTATCAATATAGACGTCGTAATCATTCCTTAATATGATTTCATCACGATATGATTCCATTGAAAGACAATAAATTATCGTGTATAATTAGGCTTTCTCTCAGCCTTCGCTACTCTCCACCCCTCCTTGTCTGGGGGGTTCTTTATAACTTCATCAGAACCTAATGAAGATAATAACATTGTACAAAAACACCACACTCACCTCTGTCTTCCATCCTTGTCCCTGTGTCTTAGATCTACAATGAGCAGGAGCTGCTTCATGGAAAACTGGACCTCCTCAGTGACACTAACATGGTGGACTTCGCCATGGACGTGTACAGAAGCCTTTATTTAGACAAGGAAATTCCCCAGAGTAAGTGATGACGCCTGGTGGATACACACTCCTCATCCCCATCACTAAAAAAAAAAAAAAACCAAGGAAGATGTTAATGTTTCTTTATGGAAATCGTAAAGGGGCTCTGCACTACACCACAGCACTCCATTCCGAATTGATTTAGCAGTAAACTTTGATAGTGTTTTCAGTGCTCGGGGTAGCAGGCCGTGTACAATGTCGGTTTATGGTGCTGCGGAGCTCATGACTGTCTTCATCCGCTCTGTGTCAGCTCTCAGGGAGAAGAGGACGGAGGTCGTGGCCCAGCTGAAGCAGCTGCAGTCCGAGACGGAGCCCATTGTGAAAATGTTCGAGGACCCAGAGACAACGAGGCAGATGCAGTCCACCAGGTAAAGCCCGTTTCCTTTGCTAAATAGAGAGTAGTAGCATTTCTCTGTTTAACCATTATCCTAAAATAGATTTTTGATAAGCCTCAGTGAGGTCGTGGAGTTTATTCCCGGTCTTACTTGCCGTGATTCTGGGATCAGTAGAACGGGTTATTTGGAACGGTAGACGGCACAGCAGCACTGAGGAAGGATTCTGTGGAGTCCATGCAACGGCCCGCTTTGAATGAAAAATGCATTCAGCCTGACAGCAAATACAGACGTAAAAAGTAACGGACGCAAGATGTTGCGGTTAACTTTATTAAGACTGTTTTGTCGTATGCCGTGATTAAAATAGTTTGGTCACATTCGGTCTTTATCCTCTCTTTTTTGTTTCTTGGCGGGAGTGTGTATAGTTAATCAAAAGCATTTTCCATTTCCCTCTCTCTTTAGCTTATACCGTTTTGTTATATTGTTTCAGTTGGGCTGCAGACATTTGTTTATTTAAGATGCGGCTTTGTAGGAACTGTTATGTGAGATTGGAAGCCCGATAATGGCAACATTGACTTAGCACATGTCTGTGCTATCGTTAGGTTGCTGTCAGGACGAAGTAAGGAGGAAATCGTCCTTTTTGTTTTGGATGAGGGCTCACATGTCTGTCTTAAGTTATGCATTGCTTTTTTTCTTCAAACCATTGGGTTCGTAAAACAATAGGAAACTCATCTGGGGTCAATGAAGAATTCTCTCTCTCTCTCGAGCCAACGGACATGCAAAAAGTTTTACTCCATCATTATGACCCAAGTTACGCTCCATGCAGTTGCTTGTTTTTAACATTATTTCTGCATTAGAGGATCATCCAGTGCTGGAAACCAGGAACAGTTTAATATTTGAATCCTGTCCTTTGTGGTTTACACGCGCGGATCCACAAAGCATTTTAATGGCTAATAGAACCTAATGGTCTAAGTACTTTTATTGAACAGTTAGTTAATAGGCCTACATGCCTTACCAGGCTTTATTTGGACAACTGCTGAAGCCAGAAACCGAGCCCAGCTATTATAATAAATCATGTTAGTACCATATCTATAAACAATCTGTCATTATAAGACACACTCCGTGGATTAGCATCACCATTAGGGTGAACTTTGATGCATGTTCTCATTTGTTTGGACTTGTTAAAGCAGCGAGAAACACTTTTGGTGTTTTTTTGAGTCGACACGCTGCCGATGGCCCCTTGACTTTTTTTGGCGCTGAAGATGGCGGCACAATGCCGTGCAGACTTTTCCACCAACAGTTGCCACTTGTCAGACAGCTCGGCAGCTGACTCTCATCTAAATCCCATAACAAGTGCAACGCACAATATTAGATATTTTGTATCCGCGTCAACACGTCCTGGGCTGTGGCCGTGAAGAATTCTGCCTCGGCCTAAATGAGCTTCACGTAACACACAGTCACACTGTAGAAGTGAGCATACTCTGGAAGCACACAATGTTTAAATGTGGTGTCCACATTTTAGGTTACGGGCGATACGACAGCTTAGAGGAGCCAGTTTTGACGAAGCCATGGAGACTGAAAAACTGTGCTGAGAAATAAGATATAATTTGTTAGACATGGCTTGGATAAACAGCCGATCGCACAGTTTTAAGAGTGGTCTTCATTCACGTACGGCTGTTGACCAGAAGTGGAAAAATATACCTGAACTGGACTCCGAAACACCAGGATGTCAGCCAAACGGCGACTCAAGTTAAATGGCCTCTAACTACAGGAACTGTCTCTCTTTTTTCTTCTTTTGCAGAGATGGACGAATGCTCTTTGACTACTTGGCAGAAAAGCATAATGTAAGTTGGCCCGATCTGCTGACATCTCACTTCTCCGCTGCATTTCCCATGGCTCCTGTGTGAACCCACGGTTGTTTTAGGGGCGAAGTGGGAGGGGCGGGCCGAGCAGGGAACTGCAGAACTTCTTCCCAAAAACCCTTAACTCATTTTCGGGGTTTGTATGGCTTGCACAAATCCTGCGGACATTTGCATTCTGCGGTGACGTGTTAAGAATAAACGCTCGCGGACTCGTGGAAAGAGCCGCAAGAATGCCGGAGGTTCTATATTTACCGGGACGTTTGGCTCCTCGCCCTCCCCCTCCGTCGGTCCCCTCCCAATCCGGTGTCCCGCTGACCTGCTCGCTGTCCTCAGGGCCCCTCAGCACGCTGTGGGAAAGGAGCACCCACGGCCCGTCACAGTTCTACTGGATCTCAGTGGATGGCCTGACGTCAGTGCACTGCTGTGAGATACTGGACAGCAGGAAGAACGGTTAAATATAGGAAGACGAGCAGGCTTGATAGGATATATATATATATATATATATATATATGGCAACGATTGAAATGTTTAATCGCGATTAATCGCATGGATTTTTTGCGATTAATCGCATTGTTATGACAAAGTTCAATAATGAATTCAAATGTAGTGTATTGCGCACTTTTATTTTAAAAGTACTGCTATATGAACAAAAGGGCAATAACATTTGGTTTGCAAACACTTATTAAAACAAATAAGGTGCTTTTTAACAGCAGTATTCTCTTTACACAGTAGCGATCATATTTCTTATATTATATCATTCTTATATCATGTATATTTTCCTTTTAACTCACGAGATGCAGGTAGCATGTTTTATACTTAATGTGAATATAATTCATACTTTGTTGGCATCTTATTCTGAAAACCGGATGTTGTCGCATGCTAATCTTTCCGTTAACTTTCAAAGTCCTTCGCTTGCTCCCGACCTGTGCCGTTTGAATGCGTTTACCGTGAATTTCAGCATATAGGTGCACTAAAATGTAAGTGTCTGCTGACTTTACCGCAGCGATGTCCAGTAGTCTCCAGGCAGAGCAACAGCTGGTGCATGTTGTAACTCTGCTTGTCTTGCTTTTGTTTATCTAAACATCTCCCACAAGCTGCATCAACGTAGTTTGCTGATGACTTCCTCCACGGACTTTCAAAATAAAAAAATGCGTTAACGTGCTATATAATAATTGTCGGCGTCAATTAATGAATGCGTTAACGCGTTATATCTATCTATCTATCTATCTATCTATCTATCTATCTATATATATATATCGCTGCTCATGGCAGAATACCACCGATATGCTATCTATTCATTTAGCAGCGGTGTGCCACCAAATGATGTTACTTCTACAAATAAATATGCAATTAAATAATTAGATGTGCAATTTAGTTCATATATTTCGCTGCAGCCCAGATGTTTGAGAAGTAGTATTTGATGACTCGCCCTCACCCTGAAACACCCAATATATGTGACACAAAACGGGGGATTTCCTTCGGCGCCACAGCTGCATGACATTACAGAGCGAGCACAATGTTTGATTTCAAAATATGTGTTGTTTTGACTCGGTCCGGCAACGATTCACATTTTCTCCGTTTGTGATATTGATACTTTCTTCGTCTTCCTTTTTGAAGTTCCGTCAGGAGTACTTGGACACGCTGTACAGATATGCCAAGTTCCAGTACGAGTGCGGGAACTACTCCGGAGCTGCAGAATACCTGTACTTCTTCCGGGTCTTGGTAAGTTTTTTTTTTTTTTTTGTTTGTTTTTTTTTTCCCCCAGCGTCATTGACACCAGTTAAGGTTTATTAGTGATGTTTGCTGATCACTGCACACCTTACCTCACTTAACAGAGTGTCTGGACTATTTTACCGTCCCCGTTCATATACTGGCATCTCTGACATTGAACATCGCATTATGTTTGCCGGATTGCTTTAATTCCTCATAAGGCCAACGCTCGCATAGGAGAGGAAATGAACACTTAGAAGTAATTGAATATGAAAAGCTGATGTCACTGCCTGTTCAATTCCACGCACGTCTTTAGTATTGGGGGAGGGGGGGGGGCTGCTGCACTAAGACTGGAGTAGGATCTTTTACGGGGGCCAAGTGATCAGTGGTGGACCGGACTGCATAATCTGTCTGTAGTCTGCTTCAGCAGACAGCTTATTGATTTGAGTGCTGTGGCCAGAGAGTCCCTAGTCACGACTTCTTGAGTTTACGATGGGCTTAAGTTATGCGAGGCATCTCTGAGTTAGCAGGGAGGGCTGCGCACCTGTGACGTCTTTTCATTAGGCTGTGATTTCAAATCATACAATCCAAAGGTAGATAAATCTTTGTACAAAAATCAAATAATGCCAAAGTATGTTACGCAAAAGACGATAATTATAGTTCACAGAGTATTGGCAGTATTCTCGTCAATGAATTTGAACTGTTCAGCTTTATCTTCTGGGCCGGGCTTTTCTTCCATCACAAAAGAAGAGGTATACAGGATTGTTGCAGTGATCGGCATTCTTAGTGAAGTGGAAGTTTCCGGAGTTCGGGGTATGTGAAGAAAAAAGCTTGTGGTTAGATTCAAGGTAACTTCACACTAGAAGTTTTTAGCAGGCGCTAATCTGCTGTTGACTAGATCCCATGGCACATTAACAGTGAAGGAGGGCTGTCAAAATTGACCACAAAACGATGTTCCATATTTGTCGATATTAGACGACGAGATTCAGGGAACTTCCAGAGGAACGTAGAAACGCTGAAATTGACTTTGAAAATTCAAGGAACAGCAAGCGACTTGGTTGTTTATGTTTATTAAATTACGAGACCGCTACGTGATTTCAGTTTTTTTAAGTCACGGACCTGATTCTCCGGACATTGTCCAGAGTTCACATGAGAAACACAACAGGTGTCCAGCTTGTGTATTATTAAATGTAAGAGAGTGAGCTGGAGGAAACAACACCAAGTGGAGGTTGTGTTGCGCCGGTCATAACACAAATTTTTATGATAAAAAGTAAACTCTTTTTTCCCCTTACCAATGGAACCAGGAATTGGCGCGAGAAATCAGGCACCTGGACTTTGCACTCATTGACTATCTCAACCATAGAGTTCTCTACTGTGAAGTTACCGAGTGGTGTGAACTGTACAGCAGCTCTGAGGTCTGCGTCCAAGGTGATTACATCATTAACTATGCAAGCAGCTGCGCCTGGCTGGCGTCAGTTGTTGCCTTCGCTGAAGCTGCCTTCAAGGTCGCATGTCGGGCATCCTCAGCCTAGTAGCTCCCCTTTGTTGACTTAGATTATTGTTCCAGTTGTAATAACACCACAGTTCCAGCAGAAATTCAGCTGTCTTCGATGTTATCTCGCATCAAGTGTTGAACATCCCATAATGACCAGTTGAACCGGCCCGCGTAGCTAGTGGTTTTCCAAGTGTCACTCACTTGTCCTCCTGCTTTTGTTGGTCTTTGGTTCGGCATTTAGCTCTGCGGTAAACCAGGGACCCCTGAAAGAATGGGCAAGAATAAGATCAACATTTTGTCTATTCATTACAGCGAAAGACATTCAGACCGTCTTTTTGTTCCTCTCCTAATTGGCATTTGATACTGCACCGCGTCGCCCCTTGTCTTTTGGGATGTCAGTGACTCTGGCTAGTCGTGCACACGTCACTATGCCGGAAAGACTTGGCAGTGGCTCCGAGCGATGATAAACCCGCATCGTTACAAGCAACCCTCTTAACCCGAAGCAGTCGGGCACTTCATTTGATGGGTTTTTCTACTGATCTGCTCAAATCTGTAGAAGGACGAGTAACATCCGAGACAAGATGACGGGTAATTCACCCAAGGTTTCCACTTCCACTCCCGACCAAAAAAAGAAAGCATTAAGAAAGGTCTTCAAAAGCTTGCAATAGATATGTCCCACTGTTCCAACAACAGTTGTTTATGGCTTTGCAACTCAGTCTAAATAAACCAAAATTGCTCTAATTGAGGTATGTTGTTCGAAGTCCAGCACTGATTTGTTTTTTTTGTTTTACCCCTAAAACATTTTGAGTTCCAAACAGATCAGGCTCTGTAACTAGATATCTGTTGCTTACTCTTGACAACGCGAGAGGCTTTTCAGATGTGGAAAAGGTGGAAATGGATTTCATTAGTGTGAGTCTGTATACCCCCCCCTCTTTTCGGTGTTTTGTGGACCTCCCATCCTCACAGGCCCCTTGTCCGTCTCTCCCTCCCCCGCATGGGAGAGGTGAGGCTCCATAAAGTCATTTAACGTGGGAAACCCAGTCAATTAAACGAAGGAAGCCAGCCTTGCAAAATCCATGCCTCAGGTCCAGTTACAGCGTGGCCTAGCCCGAAAAGAGCAACTTATTCATATCATCACTTAATGCAGGGATTGAATGTTAAGAATAAAGATTAAGTATCCCGACGGATCACCAGCACAGTCCATTTATTGTTGCTGGCCAGTCAACGAAAATGTGCCCGTTTCACAAACCAATGGAAACTTAAGGTAACTGCTGGAAAAACCCAGGTACTGAAACTTTTCTAGCGTGGCCACTAGTGAAAGCCAGACTGTGTGTGAGTGTGTGTGTGAGTGTGTGTGAGTGTGTAGAAAGTTGCCATAATGACCTGAAGGTCAGCCAAACGTAGCAGGCAGGGACTTCCAGGAGAGGGAAAAAAAATAACCAACACAACACTTTCAACAGATGAGACGCTGACCTTTCTACTGGCAGTGGAGCTATTTTTTTTTTCCTCACTGTTACAATGCTGATCTTTCTTTGGACTTCTACACTTTAAAAAACAACATTTATAATGGACCCTAGTTGTGGTGTGTGATCAAAGAACGTCTGTTGTACCGGATAGATGGGCACAGGAGGCTTTCTAAATGTTACCATGTCATTATAGCAGCTCGTTGACATGTTATCAGAGATTAAATGGTATTTGCCAAGTTAAAAAAAAAGAAATCCTCTATATCCGGATAATCTTCACCAATTTGTGGGGTTCCTGCGGAAGCCTGCTCTTTTTTAGTGTTTCCTCTGCTTGCACGTCTGTCGTGTCTCACAGTCCACTTCAGCGGCTGTCCGACGGCGGACGGGGGTGTGTGGTTAGGATCTCGGTTTCTCCAGCCGCTCAGCAGACACCCACCCTGACTTCCTGCTTGACTCATGTCACTGCGTCTGGTGTTTGGTGTTATCGTGAACCACCGTGGCGCAGAGTTTCCCATGAGCCCCAGGGTGCAGTCCAGTGTCCTACTACAGAGCGATTGCCTCGCTGAGGTTCAGAGGCATTCTCAACCTGTGCTTCATTACCTGACTCTTTGTTTTTTTTCTGTTTGTTTCTAGTCTGTTCTGGAAATCAGAAACAGTAGCCTCTGACATTTTTGTGTGAGTGATTATCCTCACAAAGATGTGTCTTGTTAGTGTCGGTTCATATTTCAGCCTAATTACCTCGTGATAACGGCGGAGTTGTCCAGAGTTACTGAGGGAAAGGGGGGGGGTTATTGCAATTATCATTCTCAAGACTGAAGTAGAGTAAAACAAAATGTTCAAAAACGCAAAAAATGTATAGTCATGTTTAAGTGCACAGGATATGTCTTTGCGATTGTTATTTCTTAGGTTGTCAGTCTCATCACTAAAGCTGCCGTTAGTTATATTAACCATCAATGGATACATTGAATATTTTTTCTTTCATAAGAAAAACAAAACATAAATTGACCAAAGCCCGTCACAACTTACCAGATCTCAAAGTGGTTTCTTGAGATTTGAACTTAAGATTCTTTACTTAGTCTCCTCCTCCATCTGTCCTCGTAGAGTGGGCGTCGGTGTAGTGTCAACGATAAAGCAACACAACGCACCCTTGGGCAGGGATGTCGTTTTTCTTTTAATCCTAGCTTGTACAACCTGTATAATTGTTTCACCCAACAGCATTGTGCAGTAACTAAAACATTATCATAAGGAATATCTTCTAGCTGTGTGTGCCCCACCCGTCTAATTGCTTGTTAGTCTTTCAGGTTGGTGGTCGCTCATTTTTCATATAATTGAAGTTAATAGCACAATTTTGGATTTTTCAGGTGTGGAGTGTAGATGGACCCATATTTTAGTTTTATACTTTTTGTTGGTGATATAAATAGAAAATGCTTGCTGTAAATAAGGCCCTCTAATAACCCACGATGCAGGTATTGATTCCAAGTCTGTCATTGCTGATTGGCCGTTAGGTTTGAGGACCTTCAGCCTTTCCCGATCAAGTAAACTGCACTGCAACCAACATGCTTTAGTTCTAGCAAACTATTCAGACAGCGTAATGGCACACATGCTCCAAATAGGCCTTCACTTAATGTGGTAATCTAGCGATCAAACTCTATGGTCAACTGCAATGCAGTGGTTGTAGTATCTGAAAGTGCAGAAAATTTGGTTTCATTTAAAGCTAAACAGCCTTTCGTGATCCGTGTCTCTTTTTCTGTCGAGTTTCATTCCCTGAGGATGACATCATTTAATACATTCATCCAGTACAAATAAGAGAAGAGGCCACTAAAGCCTGGCAAGTCGTGGCCCCAGTCTCACTGTGTATGAAATCTGTTGTTTTGCATGTTGCAGCGGTGTGCGCGTCGGGTTTTTAACAGTCACCGTGTCTCTTCCCAAGGTCCCGGCTACAGACAGGAATGCCCTGAACTCTCTGTGGGGCAAGCTGGCCTCCGAGATCCTGATGCAGAACTGGGAGGCTGCCATGGAGGACCTCACCCGCCTGAGGGAGACTATCGATAACAACGTAAATGCCCCACTTCTCTGAATTTGATACCACATTTCGATTCCCTTACATGGACTCTCATATTGACGTTTCACTTTCAGTCGAGCTCTGCTGTGGCATCTTAGTCCTCACACACACACACACACACACACACACACACACACACTCGTTTGACTACTTAAGAACTTGGATTCGAGTATGAAGTGGTTGTATGCTTGATGATTATTGTTACCCGTCATCTTCTTCACCTTCCTCCCTTGCCTGTATTTCTGTCTTTGTCCAGACGGTCACCTCCCCTCTCCAAGCTCTCCAGCAGAGGACATGGCTCATTCACTGGTCTCTCTTTGTCTTCTTCAACCACCCCAAGGGCAGAGACAACATCATTGAGCTCTTTCTGTACCAGCCACAGTAAGTAACATTATTTAGTTTCTCGCTCTAACCCCTGCTTTTACGTCCAGGAAGTTGCGAAACGTTGACAAGAATACCCGGAAGTAGTTGTAAAGATAAGATCCATCTCCACAAAACAAGGGCAACAGGAAGTTGCCAAAGTTCTGTAGCTTGGGTGAACCTTGTGTCTTGTCGGCTCATTAAGGTACAATGAGATGCAAACCAGTTTGAACTAAAGCATACGCAGAATAGTCACTTGTGTAAGCCGTTTTAAATAGCCGAGCTATGAAAGTGGTTGTAGCTTCAAGGTAATTCTGGAGCTAAAGAGGATTTGGAGAAAAGGTAATTGAAGGTGATTCTATAACATTAACTTGACTTGGAGAAAACCATTTGCTTCAATAACACATTTTTGGGTGGTGGGCTTCTTCATGAACCCCGCTGGTATTTTTAAAGTGCTTTCAGAAGTGTGTTTTCGTGTGGTCTGTTTACTCTCCAAGTCGAGAACGAGGCCATGTGCATCGCAGATCGGAAACTTTATACACTGCGTTAAAATTTGCACACCGCCTATTTTGATGTCGTTGCCCCCCCCCCCCCCCCCGTTCTGATTGCAGGCTTGCATAATTGTTCAGATGATTGGCCGCCACAGAGAGTATGACAGGCGACCACAACACAGCACACTCAAATGTCTGGTTCCCCGGATTTTACTTGGTTTTTAATTTTATTGTGGACAATTAAGGAGGCCTGCCCAATAATTACTCCTGAAAAGCTCACCCAGCCATCTGTGTGGACAAACTGAGGTAGTTTTGTGTGCTTTGCAGTTTCACAGCGGGGAAACCTCATGTTTTCCCCGCTGAGGCTTGGCACTCGTTTTCCCATCTTCTGACGGTCAGTACTTCCTTTGGCAGAAGTCGGTGACCATCGGCTGGCCTTCGGCTCCACATTTGACCTCCCTCACCCCTGCAGTCAGCAGATGTTGGTCCAAAGCCGTGTTTGTGTACTATTGACGGACTGCACCGACTTCAGGGGGAAACGGTGCTCAGTAACCAAGTATGATACAGGTGCAAGCTGGGCAAACACCAACGCCGTGATACACCGCGAGTCTATATCACTCGTTCCAATTGTTCCACATGAGTTTCTGTTCCAGACGAGCCGTGAAACGTGGCCCCGTTACCGTGTCCCTCTTCTGTGTTCTCCCACAGTCCCCCTTGAATAGAGCAAATTTGAACTCGTACTCGATTTCTTGGCTGCATGCCTCAGCAAACCAGAGCAGCGACGCTTGTTGCCTCCAAACTAAAGAAAAGAAAAGAAAAAAATATGAAGTCCCCCGAGTGGAGTGGGGTGAATGCCCCCCCCCACCCCAGATATGGTATGATGACTCATGCAAGATTGCTTGCTATTGGAGCCCTTGGAGAGTGAGTAGGTGTAAGTTAATCAGGAACACAGTGCGGAGCGTTGCGGTCTTCCACGGGAGTCGAGCAACTACAAAGGGTGGGAGAGCCCTCCATAAACCAGAATGGCCGCTGCTGTTTTTAGACTCGACATCACTACTGCCACAGGTCCCCTGTCCCTTTAATTGTTCCAGCTAATTAAACTGTTCTCTGAACACCATGTGTTCCTTTAGCTATTGAAGACCCGAGGGGGCCCACTCCACTTCCTCTTTTCAGATTGAATTTTGGTCAATTTGGGGTTGAGTGGAGGGTGAAGTTCAAAGATAGACATTTAGAAACCAATAAGGAGTTTTGGTTATACAGTTAATGGTCGATTGATTGCCATCTTGACAAGGAAAGTGGTGCTTGTGTGTGTGTGCCAGCAGGCCTTGCGCATTGTTTTTACGGAACCCTGTCTCCAGAGTTGGTGTGGGATTAGAATCAGCCTGTAACAGCGTCCTGTCTCTTGTGTTCAGCCCTCAGCCAGTTGACCTGTGGTTGAAACATCAGTCCCTGACGGATCGGGTTTCGGCTACTGGGCAGGTCTCTGCTCACTGATCTATATCTTCTCGCCAGGGTTTCCTTTTCCACCTCCCTCTCATAGGACACTAATGAAAGAGATGGCTTAATGCTGGGTCCCACGTCCAGGAGCGAGGGTCCTGTTAGGACATTTATCTGTTTTAGCCGCAAAGGCCTCGCCTCTGTTCTAAATGCCAGGAGCCCGATGGGCAGCCAAAATGTTCTATTGTGTGTTCTTGTAAAGATCATGTCTTTGCTTACATCAGTCCGATCATCTTTATCCTTCCTCATTCCAGATACCTCAATGCTATCCAGACGATGTGCCCACACATCTTGCGTTACCTGACCACAGCGATCATTACCAACAAGGACGTCCGCAAGCGTCGGCAGGTCCTGAAGGATTTGGTGAAGGTCATTCAGCAGGTACCGCACTTTTTATTTCTGTTGTTGTTGTTGTTTTATTCAAACCCTCTGTGTTTATAAAGTGCACACAGTTATCAGCTCAATGCTCATCGGCCACACCGGCTTTGGAGGATGAGTAACTGAATGTAACCCAATAGCTCCGCTAACGCTTCCTTTTAAGCTCAGTGAGTGGATGTGGGTTCAGCTCCAAGCTGGCAAAGCCTTGAACTCGTTACTTCTGGTGAATGTGTACTCTAGCGACGCCTTCTCCACCCAATGACAGTAGCTACGGCAGAGGTCTGAGCGGTGGGTCGTTGGTCTTAATCACTAAAACGTGTGCCCAGCGCTCTCTACTCTGCGGCCTCGGGTCAGCTTGGGTCTCTGACTCGAAGCGTGACTTAGACCGCCTCAGAGTTCACAATGTGCTTTCACTCAAGCCCTAGAAAAGTTTTGTTTATTTAACTACTGTGCCCTGCAGGTTGTTATTTTGACTACACAGTCATTATTGTCACCGTCTTAAAACAACCTAGGATTTTTGATTTCTACTTGATAGCAAAAAGAAATGGGTACATTTTAAGGTGTTTATGTCTGCTTTATTCTAGTCATCGTAATATAGCTAAACATTGACTTCATTAAAAAAATGTAAGCTAAAGCAGCTATGATCCATAATCGGCCTTCTGATTGATTTTATTCTATCCTAATTTATTTTCCAGGAATCTTACACCTACAAAGATCCAATCACAGAGTTTGTGGAGTGCCTGTACGTGAACTTTGACTTCGACAGTGCTCAGAAGAAACTCAGGGAGTGTGAGTCGGTGAGTAACGGCTTCAGTAACCCTCGCCAAAATTCATTTCAACCCTTTTGTTCCCGAAGTAGCAGTTGGTTCTTGGTTTATTGTGCCTCTCCGTGACTAAACAAGAGGTCTTCTGAGGACCTCCGTTGTGCAGGTCACACTCCTGAACTTTCCGCACAGCATGGCAGTCAACATCGTTAGTAATCACATGATCTCCGTCCGACCTTCTCCCCGATCACTCAGTGCTTCTATCTGCTGCACTTCTGCCTGGGTCTGGTTCAGACAGAGCAGTTATATAGAGGTCCTCTTTGACACTGCATGACTCAGGCTGCAGTCACATTTTACTATGGCCTGTAATTGACCCATCAGTCTGGTAGTTAACAGTAAAAGCTTTATAAGCAGAAGTCTCTGCGGAGGCGTGCAGACACTCGTTTTAAGAGGGAGATCTGTCATAGCCTGGCCATTTGGAGCATTTATTTCAATTTTGGTTTGTAATGGCTGCATGTAAGTAGTAGTTCTTGATGCGGGAATAGAATGAGTAAACTCTAAAAGTCCTCTTTGTGTGTTTGCTACTAAGCTGAACACTCGGTGATCAATGTGATTTGATAAGTTACTATGACCTCAAATGAGGAAGTAGAATTTTATTAAATTTTTTTCTTTAACATTCAGAGCATTAATATAGCAGCAAACCACTGTTTGCTGAATAAAGGCGTAGTGAAGCAACGTCTAGTGCCCGCCCTCCAGTTCCCCCTTCAGGTAAACATTGTTAGCTCTGTTAGCAATGTCCCCATTGTTTGAACTGTTAGCACCATTAACTATGAGCTGCTGGCTCGCCTTCTCCATGTTGAGAGACAATAGAAATGCTCCAAAAAAAAGAATAAGCAGTGCTGATTTCCTCCATTCTCCATAGAGAGAGCATCCACTGGCTACTTTGTAGTACTTTGCTTTAGAAACAAGCAGCCCTTACAGTACATGTGTTAAGAAGAGCCTGTGCATCATTATGATAAATGATGTGTAGCATTGATGGCAGTCGTCCAGCAGACCCTGTTATGAGGAGCTGGTCAGATTCTATGGGACACGTCCAGGGAACAGTAACCAGTTTAGAGAGAGAGCAGGTGTCCTAACTGGTGTTGTCCTGTATGTGTATTTTGGTAACTTGATCACGTAGTTCATTCTCTGCGTACACGCTGTAATTTGGTTTCCCCTACGGACTCGATAATTTGGACCTGCAGAGGAATGAAAGGCAAAAGTCTGGCTTATTTGGCCCCTTTTTCATCTTCTGCCTCTTGACGATAAGCCTCCAAAATGAAAAACATCTGGCCCGATCAAATGGCTCCTTCCCAGGGGTAGATATGTATAAATCATGTCAGCGGTTTACTGGCGGTTCTGTTTCGTTTTAACTTATTTTCAAGCTAATACAAAGAGTCTTCAACTTCCTAATTTGACTATTTAACAAATGAAGTTATCATCAAACTCACTGGGGATGATTTGTTTTTTCTTAGCTATACCCTCAAAAAAACCCAATTCAAAGCATGGTTTAAGAGATTTTCAACACTATTAGAGTTGTATCCTATTTCAGCGAAGACATGACACACGCCCTTGTTCAACACTCTTCGGTCTTGACCTCGCCTCACAGGGTTCTGTTTGCAGAGACTCTACTGTGGTTTAAACAGTTGCTCAAAAACAAACTAGCTCTCAGGTCAGAGCCCAAATTATTGCAGGTGCCTTTTAACGCCGGCCTGCCCGTCGGCCTTATCAGAGCATGTCCAGTAGGCACAAAAGCCCTCTATTGACCTCCGTTCAGTTCACAGGCAGGTCTAGCGAGGTGGGTGGTTCCAAAAAGAAATGTTAAACGGCACCTTTAATGCATTACCTGTGATGGTCTGCAAACATTTTTCCCCCAAATGGTCTTGTTTGAAGTCAGCAATGCAGTTTTTTTTCTCTCTCTCTGCAGAAATTCACACGCAAGCTTTTAAAACGTGCATTATGTCCGAGTTGAAGGGAGGTTTCACAGACTGGAGGGGTTGAGGTAAACTGATACCCCATTGGGATGGGCTCTCGTCTTGATGAGCATTTGTAATGCATCAATTTTGAGCCATTGAGAAGAGTGGCAGCCATCTATTAACTGATTGCTGTAATAGCAAGATATGGGTATTGTTTTCAGCTCTCCTGTCTTTGGTTCAGTGTTCCCTGTATAATGGTTTGAGCCAAGTGCTTATAAATGGGTTTAGCTTGGTTTAAATTGTCCTCCTCGGACTGTACAGTTTTCTTTTTTTCTTTCTTTCCCACTCCACCCCAATCTGGAATCACTGTCAGATGTTAGACGCTTGCACGTCAAAGAATGAAAAGTATAGGTCTACCTATAGTCAGGCCCTCAGACTAGGCATAAAAGGGCTCTTCAAGCCCCTTCTCAGAATGAGCTGAAGCTCCGTGGTCTGAATCCCAGATGACAGTAATTGGGGCACTTAACTGTTCAAAGTTTATCAGCCTTTAGATAAGCGCTGTCGTAGCTGAAACGCGCGTTGCCCGATAGCGCCATGCAGTTGGGATTCATTCAAGCGCAGCTCTGCGCAGATAGCAGCTTTTTCTGAGCTTAATCAAACAAAGAGCGGGCAAATCTTGGGAGAACTTTTTTTTTTAAAGATGGAGGCCTGCGATGTGAAACAGCGCTCAACGGAGAGTCGGAATGCGGCAAAGCAGTGAGAAATGGGAGCGTTTCTCACACACGCACACAGCGGTTCCTCTGGGGCCACAGCCGGGTCACGAGCAGTTACAGCAGATGAATTGGCCATATGCGGCGGTGTCAAAGTGTCCAAAGCGAGGCCGTAACAAGCCACAGGTGATGCAGACGGCTGAGGAGACTTGCTCTCATCTGTGAGTTTATTTGGACTGGTGGCTGCTACGGTTGTTGGCCGACTGTAGCCGAGGCATTCGGCGATCCTGCACAGTGGAGTTGACTCTACCAGCAGACCAGATGACTGGTGATAAGTCACAGGCGGTGTGGTCACCTCTGTGGTAGGCTCTGCTCTTCCTGCACCGTCCTGTGAGGCGGTTGAATTTGAAATGTTTGATTTGAAGCACCTTGCCGGGCCCGGGATTACTACCTTGCACAGGAAACTCGATAAAACCTTTTTGATAATGTAAATGTAGCCAGTATGGTCCTCCCTTCACTGTTTACTCCAAACCTTTTGTATACAATGTATTGGATTTGGTTTCGGTTAATAGATTATTTTTCTTTAATTGAATCAGACATGAATGCCCGGAGACAGACTGATTGAAACAAGTAATGCTGCACTCGTGACTCTCCATTGCTGTTCAATGTCTTCTTTAACAGTTTGGCCTTACTCAGACCTTACACAGCTGTAAGACCGACTTGGAGGGCAGGCCTATAAACAGGCAGAAATAACTCTGCATCGTATTCACACTTGCTCTTATGTAATGATGCTCTCTGTCTCTCTAGGTTCTTGTGAACGACTTCTTCCTGGTCGCCTGCCTGGAGGACTTCATTGAGAATGCCCGCCTCTTCATCTTTGAGACCTTCTGCCGAATTCACCAGTGCATTAGCATCAAGTGAGTCCCGCAACACTTCTGCTTCTAGGAGACACAACACTCGCCGTGTTGCAGCGCACAGACATACATCCCTTTAAGACTAACAGGAAGTCCTACTTGCTATCACTAGCCTTTGTGAGCACTCTGTAAACAGGAAGTAAGAGCACAGGGCTTTGTGATAAGTGGAATTTCTCCTTACAGATAAGTGTTTATTGCCCCCTTCCGACACACAGCCAATGCTGATCCCCCCACACATCTTGACGATTAGGTATTGTAAGGTTTAACTGCTTCCAGGTCTCCACAGGTTGCTCTGCGCACTCAACTTTTAAGACCACCTGTCCGAAGCCAATTCCCGGAGCGTTTTCTCCCAGGGAGAGGTCAGGGTTTAGGCGGTTTTAGACGTTCCCAGCTGCTGCGACGGGCAGGAATCTTTCAGCTCATTTTCTTTGGGTAAACGGGGGTCAGCGGGTTCTGTCGGTCTCTATTGATTCCTAGTTCAAAATCCAATTTAGTTACATTAAAATAAAATTGACCTTGGATGCTTCCCCAAAACCAAGAAATTTAGTCAATGCTAATTATAGTGAGCATAAAAAAAGATTATAGTAATTGTCCGCCATTACCAGAGATTATGGGATTTGGCTGTTTCTTTACATCAATTTTTGAAAGTGTGTAAGATAACGACAGAGCATTCGCACTTCTCTGCCATTATTCCCCATCTTCGTAACGGTGGATTTCTAACCTCTGACACCAGGTAACGCACGTCACATATTTACTGCCGCCCTCAGAAGCTACAGTCACAGTGAACGAGGAAGATTCCAAGGAAGCTCTGTGCTTCATACGGTCCACAAACGCACGGTGTTCCTCGGCAAGAGGGAGCGAATTACTTCTGTTGACACGAAGATGATGACGCTGACTGTTACATAGAGTCGCCGAGGTCTGTAGTCAAGGTTGAACCGTGGAACACGATCGGGCCCTGTCGAAATCTCCAGTTGCAGATTGTCTGGAATTGATTAGGAGTCCGGGTTCTTTTTGGCAGACTTACTGCAATTGGATCCATTTACTTGTTAAGGACCACAAAGGTTAGTAGTAACACTGAAAGAGGAAGTCAAACGGCGATTTTTCTACTTTTCACCTTTTTTTTCTTCCTTTCTTATGCTTTTGTTTTTAAAAGCAGGAACACCAATTTCGGGTCATATTCAGGGATCTCTGTTTTTATTCTCGGTGGCGTTATGACGATGGACAGAGCGCTGTCTATTTCTGAAAGACACCCAAATTCCAAGTCATTAGTCCTCTACCCAGAAGCCCTCTGTGCCGAAGCGTGGACTCAAATGAATTTGATGGCTGTTTTTTTTTTTTTTAATGAGGACATTTGTACAGCCGCTGGCCGTGATGGTTTCACAGATATTTAGCTCGCCTTTTGCCCACAGCTTGGGACACAAAAGTAGACCAGAAGTTGGCGTAATTGAGTTATTTTATGCAGTAAAGGCTTCTGTAGAATGTACTGTAGGCAGTAGAACTGTGAGTCCGCATGCACTCGTAATTGCACACACACACACACACACACACACACACACACACACACACACATCCTTTTGTCTAGACTTCTCAGTGTCCCGAGTGTGTGTGTTTCCAATTTGGCTTTGTTTTCCTTGTTTGATTTACAGGGTTTATTTCCTCAGTCCTCCCATGAACGTCTCAGTGGCGAGACCCTGCGTTGACCCTAAATGCACAGTCGTCCTTTGACATTTGGAGTAAACGCTGTCGACACATGATCATTTGGGCAGTGTGTGTTTTTGTTTTTTTCCGTTTCCGCCGTCATCACCAGATTGCATTTGTATACAACAGCCCACTGGTAGTTGGATGCAGTGTCTCGTGTATTTGGATGCAACACTGAGGATCTTTCCGCCTCACAATTGAGTCATTAAAAAGACCACACGATCATTTCGGTTTCCCCGAAAAAAATCAATTTCAACCCCAAGTCGAAAGGCGAGGTTTCTCCGAATGGCTTGGAGTCTCCCAAACAACACTATCATATGCTAGCGTTTAACAACGCATTCAGGCGTGTGAAGGAGGCTCTCCTTTTGAGAAAGATCCCCCCCCCCCCCCCCTCGCCCTCTAACGGAGTTAGACCCCCAAGCCCGACCCCTCTCTTTAAGTGTGAGGTTGAGACCCAAAGGACCCCCCCACCCCCCACTAGCCTAAAGTCGAAAGCTCAGGAGCCAAAGTGAGTAAAGGGTCGAAATGAAAGTGATCCCCTCTCCCCCGACGAACGGGATCATGGTTGTGTAAAATAAAACCGGTCGTGGAGGCTGTCTGCTTGGCTTAAGGGCCAAAGGATGTCAATATTATGGGTTGTATGAGTCTGACCCATTCCCTGCTGCCTCTCACATCTCCCTCCCCTCCTCTCTTTCTTCTCTCCCCCCTTCACCCTGAGGTTTGAGTCGGGGGAGCTGCCGTACACCTCTCAGAGAGACAATGAGATAAAGTGACCCTGCTCTGATATACAAATGTCCTTCCTGGGCGGAAAACATTGCCAGACTTTCTTTTATAAATTGAATTAGAGGGCTTTCGGCTGGTACGGGCCGAGGCCCTCGGGGGGGGGGGGGGGGGGCACCCTTGTGTTCCTGTGTTATGTAGCACGGATCACGTTCAGAGAGGTCAGGGGTTAGCTCAACTCCCCCGGCGAGCAAACCAGATCGTGTTTGTTTTGATCGTCGTATCTGACCTGGACTTGACTGACATGCGCCCCCACTTTACTGGATTGCCAAACAAAACACCCAGCACCCCTGCGCAGCAATCACTTAATCACACGGGTAAAATGGGAACCAATAACAAATTTCATTCAAATTTGCCTGGGATTACTCGATTGTCAGTGAGTGACTATTTTTTTTGTAGCTTTACACCATTGAACATCCTATATCCGTGAGGCTTATTTGCCAGTATTTGTTGACTGTGTCCGGCAGGCGTTGATTCAGCTCGATAGTTATTTTTTGGTATTTTAAGTTTTCGATTGCATCATGTTGCATTACATTATATATTATATTGCATTATAATCCAAATGACACCAACTCAAATCAAAATGCTTTATTGTCTGAGCCGTCAGCTATAACCATCGGTAAATGTGCTGTTTACTCTCCATTAGCAACCTTCAGGCCTGCAGACTCAAATCTGTGATGTCCATGGTGTGTTTCTGTGATCACAGGCATGTGTTATCCATCACCACCTAAACGCGCCGTCATGAGACAGCTGACACTTTTCCAAACTTGTTAGGCTCCCAATAACGATCCATAGGAGCAATTTGGTTGTCAAGCATCATTCTCTACAGGTTCTGAGGACCCGGCGTGTAATCAGTTGTCCAGCAGAGCTGTGTTGGTAGTTTGTTGGCGTGAGTGACGGGTTGATCAGTCTCTCTGTGTCCGTTTTCCCTCCTCCGGGCTGCTGGGACGGACACGAATCAACTCGCAGCCGGTGCTTTTCTATCTCGTCGTCCACATCCTCCATCACTCCACCGCGGTGAGAGTGTTGAGAGAAATGCGCTGTCACTGGGCGACCAAACCCTGTTTGGCTCATTATGTCGAGGGAACGCTTTTATTTGTTGTTTATGCTTTTAATGCCTCATCCAGACACTGACATCATCTCCTCCCCCTTCTGTATGTGACTTTGCCACCATTTCGCCAACAGCCATGGGTTAGAAAGTGGTTGTCTTGGTGAGCCTTGAGGTAAGAAAGACATTATCACAAATCCCAAGGATTACTTTCCACCAAAAGAATGTCTTAAATAAGTCCGACTCTGAGAGCGACAGTTGGAATCAGTATTTCTGGTAGTGGGGATCTGAGTTTGCGGGGCCGTGGCGTGAGAAGTGGTGTGGACGGGCAGATCGTTGCTTACTCACCGAACGGGTCTCACAAAATGTGATGACTGGACCAAGAAGTGATAATTAGTAGAGTAAACTGTTTTATTATAGGCCTTATTACTCCTATACACAATTACAAAGTGTGTGTGTTTTTTTTCAGCGGAGGGAGGGGTCTCCTGCTTTTTGAGATGAGAGGTATGGTTGCTGTAGTAAGTGTGGGCAGTACACAGAGATTTGCAGTAGTATTTATTGGGGCCCTTATATGAAATGCGGTAGGCGTGGAGGGTGGTGGGGGTCAGACAGGAGGAAGGAGGGCAGGAAACGTAGGGGGGGTGGGGGGGTATCGAGAGGGGGTCTAGTTATTTTGAAAGCCACAAGGGAAGCCAGCTGTACTGGGGAAAGCTCTGGATCAAAGAATGCCAGCCACCCCCCCTCCGCTGTGACACATCCACATCCCGCTGTATCAAAGAGCGGGCCGCTCTCACTGTGAGGGGACAGTCACTGTGGGACCAGTGTGTCACGACGAGTGTCAGCAGCCAGGTGGGGAGAGAAGAAGAAAAAAGAAGGATAAGTAACTACAGTGGCTCGCAGCATGGGGTAGTCCCAGCACGTCTAATTGAGTTATTCTTACAGGTCTGTAAATCAAGCCATTAGTGGAGGGCCATTAGGAGTGTTTTCGGGGTGGCTTTCGTGTCGTACACTTTTCTTGCCTGAACACAATGTGTCGGCCATTTATTAGCACTGTCGAATGAAAAATAATGACGAGTCACTTTGCACATAATGTGCAACATCCATCATGATGTAGTGCAGCGCTTGCCTGAGAGTTATGTGGCGTTATGACATATTTCCTATATGCATCAGCACCTTCAGACAGCAGCCCGGGGTAAATGAAGTCGCTGTGTGCAAAGGAGGGATCTGTAACAGCAGAGATTTGAACAAGACATATTATTCTACTCGGCTGTAGTCATTTCACTTTATTTATATTATGAAATGGCGTTTTTTTTTTTTGTTGACATTTTTCTTTTGAATAAGAACTGCTAGCGGCTCTGTGAGGCTCGACTCGGATGCAGCAGCACTTTGAGCTTAATGCTTGTGTCAGCACACAGCTGAGGCTGATTAGTTTCTCAAGTATTTGGTCATAAACCAAAGTGTAATACTAACTGATATTTTAAATCTGAGTCCGGCTCTAGAGCGAACATTGCCATCCGTAGCGCTGTGCTGCTAGCATGGCTAAAACAGATTAGACAATTTGGTGGAATCTGTAATGTAAGGTTTTAATGCAGGGTCAGTGCAAACTTTAGGTTTTGATGTGCTAAATTGGTATATCACAAGTGTAAAGCACCAGTGATGGTGGTGAATTTCATAATCCTTCAAAACATAATTCTGAGGGGATAATTCCCTAATTCTATAAGGTCCTCATATGGTACCAGTAGTCCCAGGCCAGCATAGACTGGGCCCTTAGTCAGGGTCAGCATAGACTGGGCCCTTAGTCAGGCTCAGCATAGACTGGGCCCTTAGTCAGGCTCAGCATAGACTGGGCCCTTAGTCAGGGTCAACATCCTTGGGTATTCTCTTCATTTTCAGGACAATCTGCCCTGAGACAGGCCTTCCTTCCTTTTCTGTTGCCTTACGGCCAGGTTAGAGCTTTAAGTCTCTCTGTTTCCTCAACAGCATGCTGGCGGACAAACTGAACATGACCCCCGAGGACGCCGAGAGATGGATCGTCAATCTTATCCGCAACGCCCGGCTGGATGCAAAGATAGACTCCAAACTGGTGAGACCTTCCGTCTTCTTCCTCAATCGGTCGCCTCGCCACTTAACTAATTAATCAAAGCTTTTTAAGCAGCCCTTTGCAAAGGGGGGGGAGTGGTACATCCAGCCCTTTTTAGATGCTCTTCCTGTGTGACTTGAGAGGATAAGGAGACATTATTTATCTCCTGATTTTGTAATTGAAAGGTGCACCGTAAAGACATTGTAACCATGATATCTCACCCTTGTTGGGTCCCCTTTGTGAGGCTCCGAACCTGCATGTTTTGCCATAGACATCACAACGGTTCTCTGTAATCAACAAATCACAGCCCAGTCCTCCAGAATGACATAGAATTATCTAGATGTGCCTACAGTAGATGTGAATTGGGACCTAAGCGGCCTCTGGTTGGCGTTTGTGGCGTGGTGTGTCTGCAAGAGTGAATGTGATTGGCTTATCGGCTGCTGGATCTGTTGTCCGTTTTTTTTGTCCGTGTTTGCAGGGCCATGTGGTCATGGGGAACAACGCCATATCGCCCTACCAGCAGGTGATTGAGAAGACCAAGAGCCTCTCGTTCCGCAGCCAAATGTTGGCCATGAACATTGAGAAAAAGCAGGCCCAGAGCACCAAGACCGAGGCGAGTAAAGCACACACTGTACAAACGAAATGCACACAAACCACCATTCCCAGCTCGTCGCCCGTCCCGTAGCCGGTCAGATTGCTTGAAAGGTCAACATGAAACTCGGGGGGGCAGTCCAAAGTGCCTCAAAAGTTCAGCTCAAAAGAACAAGGCTGGAGAATGTTGATGAGCAACCATCAACAAAAGCTCTCTTTACACGAACGAAAATAAGCCAGTAAGAGCAAGTTTAACAGAGCCAACGCTTTCATCCCTTCATTGCCCTTCAAAGGCCTAATGACAAGGTAGATTCCAAACAACCATAAAATGATGGCTGAGCTCTGTGACTCAGCCCAGCAACGTAAATAAGGTGGACCCTCGCACTAGCTTTTGGTGAACATCACTTAGAGCCTGGAGTTCCCTGCACTTAGGACCTGTCGCAGATGTCTGGCTCGGGGTCCCGTCAGCCCATTTAAGTGTGTTTTTGATGTTGACCGTGTGCACCTTTTTAGTGGTATGTAGACTTTTCAAGCACTACAACGACACAGAATGTCACAATCACGCACGTAACTCCGAACCGGCGCTGCGAGCCGCCGCTTCACATGACTCCCCCCGCTCCTCAAAAGACGCGCACCCTCGTCAAATCGGATCGATGGGAACCGGCGCCTGGCGGCACCAAGGCCACGGAGTTGCGACAGACATGTTAAAATGTTACCCTTTTGTTTTGGGCCATCTTTTGATGTGTCAATTACCCTCCTCCCTATTGTTTGCATATCTGCTGCCATAACCCTGTCCTGTAGAAAAAAAATGGAGCAAAGGCCCCCCTCCCCTTCCTCCTCATTATAGAAATTTTGTAATGAGACAAATGAGGCTGCAAACAACTCGTAGAGCGCCATTACGTCCTGCTGTCCTCTAGGCTACAAATCACTTGCATACAGTGAACGTGTACTGCCTACCATCTGGGACGGCGGCTTCGGGTCCCTGTCAGCCCCTCACAGCACAACGTCAGCACTTAACTGCTTACATATGTACGGAACTTTTTCACATTTCCCACAGCGAAATTTTGTTGTGATCGGCCTCAAATGTTCTACAAATGGTCTAATTTTGCGTTTTTTCTTTTTCTTTGCAGACACCAAACTGGGCCGGTACTGAAACTGGATTTTAGCCACATAGCGAAGACAGATCCATCCCAGTCATTGAGTTGCATCTTTTTATTCCACACTTGTATCTCAAAGAGCACAGTGCTGTTATTTTTTTTTTGCACTTTGTCATCACCAGTTCAATAAAAGTGACCAACGAAAACCAGTTTCACCCATGACTGCCTTATTTCTGGACAGTACAAGCGGCGGTTGAGGTTTGAGTGGTCAGACCTTCTTTCTGTGTCGGTAATACCCGACGAAGTTTTAATGCGCGCATTGAGTCACCAAGCGGGACAGCTCATGTGTGCGCAGTAATGATGAATGGCTGTTTAGTCAGTTGGTTTTATGGTGTTTTCAGTGGTCCGCTTCACCGTGGCAGGCAGTCAACTGGAGGGGGGGGGGAGGCAAACGGAGGTGATGTGCAGAGAGACTGGCGGTCGTGCTCTCTGCCAGTCATCCTGCCCCTCTGAGGACATGAGAGGGCCGTAAAGAACCATTAGCCAGACGGACACAATCTTTTTAATGTCCCACCCCACCCCCGCTGCTCTCTGCTTCAGACTTCCTCATAACTCAGCCCTCTGCTGCTCAGCCTCCCTCTTTATCACAGCTGCTCACAAACAGGCTTTCATTCCTTCACTTGCCTTTCATTTCTTTCTTCTTACATATACTTTAAATTCTCAGTGTTTTATGTAGAAATACACCTGTTTTATTAGACTAACTCCAAAGGCTGAATAAGTACGAAGAGCGTCTCATCACTAATTGAAGCGATGTCGGACTACTCTGTTCAGAGAGAACAGTCAGAGGGTTGAAATGCATTGCCTCTGTATACTTTTGAGATGCAATGAAGCAACAGACTACATGATGACTCGCGGCCATCGAAAAAGTACCAAAACTCTGTCCATTTCGGGAATGAACCACTTCTTGATTAAAAAAAAAAAAACATTACTCATAGCTATAGTTAATTATTACTCAAAGTTTAAGTTCAGGAAAAGAACAGCAGGAGTTGGCAGTGCAATACTTAAATTAACAATTTAAGTAGAGTGCCGTCCATGTCGTGATATTTGTTTTGCTTTTTAGGATTCCGCACCCATCTACACATGCCGGGGTTGAGTGTGTTGATTCGTTATCTTAAGCCGCGTTTCCACCTGGAGGTTCCTGGTGATTTTAGTGCCGGGACGACTTTTCAAGGAACTTGAAGCTGTGAGTGTTTGACCAATCAGCGACGGTCATCCCTGCAAACCCCACCCTGAAAGTTCCTGGACTTTCATAAAGTACTACCGCTCTCCCGACCGGGGGCGTAAAACATCTCTAGAACCTAATATAGACCCGGGTCCAAGTTCTCAAAACCCAATGAGTTCCTCAAAAGGTTCCTTAGTCCTGGAAAATGAACAGTCAAAAAGGTATTTTCCTGCTTGGTTTAAATATATTCAATATTCAGATTTAACTAAATCCGGACTGGTGCACTGAAGTTTGTGACATCACCTTCAACCACAAATTAAAAACCGAAATCTCTCCGATGAAACAACCAAAACTTAGGCGGGAATGTTTCATGTAGGACCAGGCGGCTTCTGGGAGAAGCCGATTGAGAACATTTCGATTTGAAGGAGGTTCAGTCTTCAAAATCTTTAATATGTTGTGATTAATTATTGGATTTATGATTTGATCATTCTTGATCCTGCATAGGCAAAACAATCTCAGTTGAAGGTCCATTTAGTATGATTTTTTTTTTTGGAGCTTTTGACCATAATCCCATGATCTTCTTGGAGATGTCTTGGACTTGTAGATGTTTTAAATGTCCATATATATATATATTTTTCTTCCGTTTCACGCTCCAGAGCAGTGGCTAAATGGACCATTTAGTGTGAGACACAAGTAGATTCATGGAGACAATAAAATAGTGTATTTACGTGAGAGCTGTAATGTGTCCGCTTTGTTTGTGAATGTCATGTTAAATTATTTCTGGACATTGAATTGTTTTGCCTCGTTCCATTTTGGAGCCACAAACGTGGAACGTTGCTAAGTATAACTTGAACTTTCCCAGTTTGCCACACTCTCTTCCTCTCCTCGACATTTTTCGAGATTCAAGATGACCACTGTGGCCTGGCACTTTTATTTTTTTTCTTCTTTTACCTTGTAAGCTGTGACAGGAACCCACGCTGCAGACCGTCCGGTCTGGATCCCTGATGGACGGGGTGCGTATAGCAGCTCCCCCTCATTGGCGTTATGGCACCGAGGGCTCCGAGCCAGACCATCCAAATGCTGACGTCACCCCCACTTATGTGCAACTGCAACGAAAAGGGAGGGAGGAAAGGAAAGGAGAGAGGAGGGATGGAGAGAATAAAGTGATTGGTTTACCGGCCCCCTTCTCCATGACACATCATGAAAATAAAAGTGCTGGAGGCCTAAATTATCACGTTCACCTTAACCGTGCACTCTCTGATGTTGTTTTAGAGAGGAGTCCAAACCGAAGGCACTGCCTGCGGCTAACAGCCCTCCTGACCACAATGTCTGCCACTGCTCTCTGGATAAATAATAAACAAAGTCAGGACAAAGGTCACTATAGGTTTTGGCAGGGAAACCACCACCATCCTTCCTTTTTTCTTTACATACTGTTCGAGGTTTTCCCCCCGCATATTTTTTTCAATCAGTTCCAGTGACGAAATGGAAACTTGAACTTGTGTGTTTGAGTGATTGTATGTTTTACTGCCTGAGGGTAGAAATCTTTTTTTTTTTTTTTTTTTTTTAACTGGTTTCTCTGGTGTTTAAAGTGTAAAACCAGCGTGTAAAATGACATTTTGTAATCTTAAATGGGGAGGTCTGTAAAATCTCTGGGATACCACCAGACTTGAGGTTAAAACACTTATCATTATGCATCACATAATTATATTATGCTGAATGAAAGGCTATTCTTTACTCCACACTGGTTGGTGAGGAACAACTGACATGGATAATATAACTCACATATATCATTTCCTGAAATAAACAAAAGATTAAGTGCCACACCTAGTGGCTGAAGGGGGTAGAGCATTCACAACGTGTATTCTAACTAGGATGAGGAGCAGTTGCTGATAAATACTACTATAAATGATAATAATAGTTTATATTTATTTATAAATGACTGTCTGGTTGTTGTCCTAGGAGCCTCTGTCACTAACTTCCATAAAACACAGCTCATCTCTTGAGTTGTGATCGACGAGCAGCCGGCGCTTGAATGTCACTGAGGGAGGGAGGGAGCCAGCCCTCTCGCGTCCTTCCCCCGCGAGGTAAGTTGGTTCTGACCGAAGGACGGTATCCGCCACCGTTGAGCGTCTCCGTCACATGTCTCCTTCTGACGAGGTCGCACGGGTCAGTCAGTGTGAGAGACCTTACTTGTATTTTATTCACGTCCCAGCAATTAGAGCCTCTCCACCGATTATCATTCATTTCAGAGGAGGAGGGGGAGTAGGCTAGTAGTCCTGGGTGCGCGATAGAAGAGGCGTGACGGGGTGGTTGACTTGCGGGCCCACATCATTACGCGCATTATGTAGATAATTGCCTTTATGTCGAACCTCTAATTATTCAATCGGGCTATCGTCATCAGTACAGAGCTGAACCAGATAGTTCGATTGACTGCTTCGCAATTGCTCACTTCAATCATTTAAAAATGTTTTCGATGTGAATTGAGATGGGATTCTGCACTTTAATTTAAAATGCATATTAGCCATCCATAAAGAACGACAAAGACAACAGTGTACTTTTTCTGAATTGGCATCCCCTTTGAAAAGTTAAAGGAATATTCCGGATGTTGAAATAGCCTACAATAAAGTCACGAAAAGCTTCAATCCCATATCCCCTAAAAAAACAAACAAAAAAACTTTTTTTCCTCTGGGATGATTCCAGCATTTTTCGCACACTAGGACCCAGAGGCGACCTCGCACCGGCCAGTGCGCGGAGGGAGGGAGGGAGGTGTGTGTGTGGGGGGGGGGGGGGGGTGGAGGTGGGGGGAGACTACACTAAATGTCATCCTCAACATCTTAAATACGAAGACGGTCTCCAAAACCAGAGGTCTCCACACGTGACGGCGGCGCGGCTCTATATGAGGAGAAAAGGCAGCAAGCATCAGGACCAGTCGGGAGTCAAGTCACCGCTCAGCCTCAGCGGACTCACCCACCGGCTCGCGCTCTAAGCTCAAAAAAAAAGAAGAAAGCACGCGACACATGTGAGTTTGTTTTTCCGCCGCACCGCATACGGGACACGGACCAGACCGAGCTCGAGTGAGAGAAACGCAGGTAAAACGGAATCTAAGCTTTTTACAGAGAGGAAGAAAGGACCCCCCCCCCTTTCACCGCGACCACCTTTTTTTGCCTCCTCCTCGGACCTCTGTTCTCTTCTGGAGACACAAGTTTCTCACACCAACGAGGGATGCTGCATGTTGCTGAGCCGCACTTGCACTCAGAGGGAACCTAAAAGTGGACCGGAGCGGATTTTTACACTTCATCTGATGCAAGGTACACACCGACACGTTATCTTACGGAGCGTTTTTGGGGGGAAAGGGGCGTTTGAGCCGCGCGCATTGCCTTTGCATCTGTGATTGTTCCATCACATTAACACACAGAATATCTATTCTTTTTTTATCCCCCCCCCCCCTTGCTTATCACCTCACGCATCACTGTTTAGGAAGGTGTTGATTTCATTACACTCACAGTAACCTCCTTTGTCATTCTCCCCGCAGCGCACCAAAGCGGACACTTTTATTGACTGGAGGATCGGCGCGCTTCATAAAATGATCCCAATCGGCGGCCAGATAACATGTCGCACCTCGTCTGATGTTTGACACATTCGAGGATCGACTCGAGAAACTGGAGGACATTACAAAAGTCAGAGAATCCAACCCCGAGCCCCGCCGGCACCTTCTCTTTTCTTTTCTATTTTTTTTTTTTTTTGACTGGAGTCCGAACAAACAGATCGCCGTCCAGATGCAGTTTCGATTCTTCTCATTTGCTCTGATCGTATTGAACTGTATGGAGTACAGCAACTGTCAGGCTCCGTCGCACCGCTGGAGGAGAAACAAAAGAGGTAAGACGGGGTTGTAGCCCGCAGATCTTAGAGCAGCATCCATCCAGGGAGGGGGGGACTTTAACACATGGTTTTGGGAGAGTTTGTGCGGGTCACGGGAGGCAGTCGCAACAGTCCCGAAAAAAGGTTGCTCACGCATCCTGTTAAACGCCCGCGTGCGCACAGTGCGACCAGAGCGGGTGGAAAGTCTGGAAAAAATTACATCAAATATTGATGAACATCTCAGTTTGATTTTCTTTATTTTAAAACCTCACAGGTGAGAGTTGCCGATCCAACACAGATTGTAATCCGGGAACATTCCAAAAATTCGCACTGCTAGAACTATTTAATTTTTTTTTTTACTGTAAGCCACTATGTAGTCTCGCAGCATCTGATATGATTTATTAACCTCTTAAAGACACGATTTCAGAGCCCGGTAGCTAATGCGTAAAATGTGCGCAAAATTGGCCAGGCGTGTGGCTCTCCAAAAGTGAATATGAAAACACGTTGCGTCATTGGATCGGCTAATTGTATTTTCAACTGCGTTGCCAGACGTGCCATTAACGCTACTTCCCGAAGTTGTGCCCCCCCCAACAAAGAGCTCCCTATATTATTTACATGTGAAAGTGCTAAAAAAGCTGCTGGTGCGGATCGGTCAATAGAGAGCGGGCGGCTTATGGGAGGGGAAAGGGAAGGGGGGGGTTCGTATTGTCGGAGTTATTTAGTGAATATATACGGAACCCCCTTCCTCTGACTTATGAATCGCACACATCCCCTAAGCTGGTTTTAATTGATCTCATAACCACTTTGAACAGTTGGTAGGAAACCCGCATAACAATCGCGCAGCGGAGGCGCGGGAGTTGAGGAGGGGGATCAGCCCCTTTGCAAATACTACTAGCATGCTCCGAATGAATGAGGAGACAGTGGGATTAGCAAAGTGGCCCCCGCCGAGCCATCGACACACACACACACACACACACACACACACACCGGTGACATAACACACGGCCAAAATCCGCAGGGGTGACCGTGAGAGGGGTCACAATTGCGCACACGCGGACCACATCGCGGACTTTTTTTTAACGGGAGGGGGGGGGGGGGGGGGGGCCGGACAGTAGAAGCACTCATTTAAAGTCAGCGGGGGGGTCTCGTAAATTGTGAGGCAATCACAGATTTAATCATATGCGCTGCGTGCCAGGGGGAACCTCCACACTCTGCAAGCCCTCCACTGCCCATCTGCAAATAATCAGGCAATCACTGCGGGGTACTGGCACACACACGTTTTTCAGCTGCTCCGTGTGTTTCTCTGTCGGAGGACTGTGTGATCTTAGACAGTATATACGAGGTGGGTTGTAATTTTCCCCAGTAGGGTCAGTCTTTCTTTTGGGGGGTGGGGTTGGGGTACTGGGTAAATCTGGAGGGTGTTTTGGATGGTCAAGCAGCAACATTTTTCTTAAGGTGCCTTTTTTTATTCGTGTGGTGTGTGTGGGAAAGAAAGGGGTGGAGAGGGGGGCTAACCAATGGGGATGAGATCAAGAGGTTGCACATTTGACCTCAAGAACAGCTTTAGGCTGAGCACTATAAGCTACACATTGTTATCCCCCCCCCCCTCCAGCTCTCAGAGCGGATGTTACACTTGTCAAACTAATCCCATGCAAATATGTACAGGTTTTGCCCTTACAGTGTTGTTGGAGGTGTGTGTGTGCATGCGTGCATGTGTGTTTGGGGTGGGTGGGGGGGCAAACAGCACTTTGGGCCAAAAGTGCCATTCGAAGCGGTGGCAGCCAGCCAAGTTTTCGGTATTTGCTTCCTTCCTTTATTTATCACGGTTATATTGAAAGGAGCATGTGTAAGAGATCATTGTCCAATATAGGCCCAGAAATGCTTGAATATTTTTCCCCCCCCCCCCGAGGTTCCTGCGACAGCTTTATACACAACCCCCGTCTGGCACGCACGGGGAGCTATCCAAAAAACGCTCAGGAGTGCTGAGACCCAGGCACGTTAAGAAAAAATACTCAATTTGGCCACATTGTGCTTCCCCTTTTTATGGGTGACAAAACACACCCTGCATAATTTAACAAATGTCTTCATTTTTACATGCATGTAAGAGTTTTTGCCATTGATATACTTGATATATTGCACGCGTGCAGCCACACGAGCGAGTGAGGTACAAGGGATGGAGGTGCCGTTATGATTAGGGCATGTCGAGGAGAAAAACATTGCGTACAACTCGGGGCCCGAAGAAAAGTGTGAGTAGAGGCAAGATTGGGATCTTTGTGTGGTTTCTGGGCTGATCTTGTCTTGCTCACTCACTGCATGGCATGACACAACCTCCTATTTGGCTGAGGTAACTGTACATACATATACATTTTCTATTTCTACTTCCCCCATGTAAAACAGATGACATAACATATTAAATTTACACCTCCTTACCCCCCGTCCTGCCCACTAGAAGCGGAGGAAATGCTGCCAATGAGCCCTTCTATGATATCATAGCTAGACACAAGGGTATTACTTTTCATTTTTATTCTCTGGCTAATGATGCCACCTGCTGACTACATAAAATCAGGCTCGACTACCAATGCATGCCCGGAGGAACAGAAACGCACACAGTGGGGCCCTAAGACGTTTAAACAGGTAATGAATAGGTAATAGCTGTCGTGAGGGGTGAAAAAAGTTGCCATGTGATTCCGTTAACCCTTCCACATCCGCCCAGAAATCCCCCAAAATTTTAAATTCCCGGCATGTTTCAGATCATATTCAACTGTGTATTCAACTGTTACTTTGACGGCGTTCCCAGATGTTTTGAAGGACGGAGGCGATTAGATGGAACTGATGCAGCCGAGCAGGGTGGAGGGAGGTGAGGTCAAAGACGCGGGACACTTTGTACCGCTGATGGCAGTCTGCAGCGAGGGAGTGTGTGGTGGCTCTTTTAACGCCAAAACACACAGAAAACTGTTGGGATTTGATGCTGAATATGCCCATCTTTCAACAAAGAATCCCAAAGAAAAAAAAGAGAGTGTGGAAAATTGATACTCTTTAACACTTGTGAAGTGATTTTGTGGTTTGTTGGTATTACAGCAAAAAGGATTTGGAAATTCTGATGTCAATTGCATCGTTTGGGCTGCGTGAGTTCGAAAAAAATGACAGCATCGTTGGATGCAGACAAGTCATTCGAACACAGTGGCCTCTCTTTCTGAGCCCTGGAAATCCGGCCTCGGCGTGCCGAACGCTCGCACAGAGTCCCAGGTTTGTGGTGTAAGTGTTAATGTTGGAACGCGGCACTTTCGGCGCGATGTAATGCACTGATTAGGTGTCTGACGGGGGAGGAGGCCGCCTTTTCAAACCAGCCTTGCCACCCTTGCCTTCGGAAAAAGTGACGCGGGTGATACGTCTGTTAAGGCTCTCTCACATGATGGCACTCTAAATCCAGGTGATGGGAGCACTTTTTTCTTCTTTTTTCATTCCATTAAACAGGAGTTCGTTTATTTCGCCACATCGCTTAAAGGAAATGCTGGTCTGAGACAGCGGGGGAGGAGGTGGCGCTGGTTGAGGAGAGAGGTATGGGGGAGGGGGGGGGCTTTTTAGGGGATGAGGAAGGCATATTCAAGCAGATCAGCTGGAAAACGGCTGAATGTGAACAGCATCACCTGAGAGGGATTACGGCGAGCCGAGTCTTGACCTGAGCCTGAGCTCCGGCGTCAAGGAACAGAGCTCTGTCTTTGCTCTCCCAGGCCCCATCAGCCAAGCCTCCGTGAGTGTAAATCTGTGTGTGTGTATGTGTGTGTCTGTGTGAGAGTGAGTGTGAGAAAAAGAGCACAGGGAGATACGCGGACACCCTGCAGGTGCATGTTCCTGATGCTCCAATCAAGACATCAAGTCCAGAACAAACCCGCACACCCCCCCTTGAAACCCCTCGACCAATCCCGTCCACGCTCTGTCTCGGGGATTACCATGGCCATTAAGGACAATGATTCGCTTATGCGCCGTATTGATAAATCACATTAGTCTGACCCGGCCTCCGAACTCTGTCGAAAGACTAGCTCCTTGTTTGACCTACTAACCCATGCATGTCGATCCCGGCCTGTAGCGCGGCTCCCGCTCCGAGTCACAGCGGTATCAGATGAAGCCGGTGAAAGGCTCCTCAGTGCGCCTCATGCCATGCTACACTGCCGGAAAAAAAACCAACAGAGGAAGAAAAAAACATGCAGTGGCATGAACTTTCTACTGGAGAGAGAGAAAGAGAGAGAAAGAGAGAGAGAGAGAGAGAGAGAGAGAGCGATAGAGAGAGAGATAGACAGAGAGGGATTCTTTCGGGCACCACGTGACGAAGCGGAGGATGATCTGCTTCCCTTTTTCTTTGTTTTACCCCTTAGAAAAAAAGATAAATATGTTCTCCGGTTTTCCCTGTATCTGAAAATAATCAATTAATCCTAATGAATTGAGCTGGCTAAAAGGTCCTCTATCACACGTTTTTACGCTAGCAGGTTTGTGAATTGGACAAGGCAAGGAGGCTGGACACGGGACTCATCTATCATCACTTTAGGTGTTGCTATATGTTTCAGTGTTCCATGTGGATTAGAAAGCATGTTTTGTAACCCTTTTGCACATCCGTCACATCCCAGCGGAGGAACATTCACTGCGAGCAGATTCGATCCCTCTTTTCTTTCTGATTCAGTCATTGTCATCAGAGGATCCCATGTGCTGGCGAAGCTCAATGCCAAACAGATGGTTAATTTCAGGCTACATTTTTAACCACACTGTAAAAACTTCATTTTTACTTTCGGAAATGTGAAATAAAATTAAGTTATTAAATAGAATCTTATAATACGCTCCACATTTCCTCACGGTGATGGGAAACTCCCGAACAGCAGACAAAAAACTACAGTGTCCCTCCAGAGCGCGATGGCGATTTTGTAACGCTTACCTCTGTTGACTCAATTGCTCACTCCCCCCCGAAGCCATTAGCCTACACCTTAAAGCGTTTCCTTATAAAGCTACTAAATATGACCAGCCAATTTGGTCTGATTCTCTCAAGGTTATTGGGCCGTAAAAAAAAAAAAATCGAATGTGGGAATCATTTTTAAGTGCCACACATAAAACAACAACACAAAAGGAACATTTAAAAAAAAAAAAAAATGACTCATGCAAGGGCTTCACAGGTAGGAGAGCTGCCCAGAGCCGGAGATGGAGCCCCTCAGGCTTACACTCAAATGCACTTCCAGACTACTTAGCTCTCACATTACTAATACACACCTCTGAACAAATTCAGTGAAGAGCTGTTTAGAGGTAATGACGTGGGCACAATAGGCATCCATTGTGTTTTTCCCCACAATGAATTTGATCACGGGAATTGTTAAAATTGACCAATTTCCCCTTTGCTGTTTACAAAATAAAGTAGCTAAATCAAAATCAGCTTTGGACTTTTTTGGACATACAAATTTTTGTCGAGTGAGAGATGAGGAGATCGCTAACTACTCTCCATCTGTGGCGTAAATATGAAGCTGGATATGCAGCTTAGCATAAAGACGGAAAGCAAGGAGGAAACGGCTAACCTGGTCCTGTCCAAAGTTAATGAAATCAACCTACTTGCGCCTCTGAAGCTCACTAATGAGCTCTTCCTGTTTGTTTAACACACAAGTCTTACTCGTCTTATTTCTAGGGGAGGAATAGTTGCCAGGCATCCAGTAAAAAATTCCAAGAAGTTGCTGTTACCCGTCAAGAAATAGTCCAGCACGTAAAACTACAAATAGCTGTTTTTTTACACTGTGGTTGTTGTACAAATTAGGCAAATGTGTTCATTCTTGAACTATATAGAGGTGTTGGTAGCATGAAGCTAGGCTAGCTGTTTCCCCCTTTTCCAGTCTTTATGCTTAGCTAAGCTAACTGGCTGCTAGCGGTAGCTTTATTTTTACCCTACAGACGCGAGTATTGATCTTATCATTTAACTCTCGGCAAGAAGGTAAATAGTGTGCTTCCTTTAAACTACTCTTTTGCATGCAACTTGGTAACTGAGCTTATTTGATATAGGCCATCAATTGGATTTCTCACCTGCCCTAAATTCTGTAGAAGAGCTGGTCAGATGAACGGGACCATGAGCCCTTGTTGGGATGCTTAGTGTCTCAAGGTTCTGGAAAAGGCCACACTCTGTATCTGCTCTTGTTTGCCATGTCAGTGTGTGTGCGTGCCGCCTAGTACCTATTTTGCATCGATCTGCAAGGCCTGGAAATTTGAAACTCAAGGAGGCCCCTTGAGAGAATGCACCGGCGTGTGCAGAAAACAAAACACACACACCGACTCTAGCTTTGCGCTAAAGGCTGTTCGCATCGATGCCTGTTCGAATGGCTGCCGCTCGCTCTAACAACAGCGAGGCATAGGTCTCCGATCGCTATACCCCCCATGCCCACCCTATAACACTCGACAGATGGACACGACTCCCCCCCTCTCCCTGCTTTTATGGGACCTCTAATTATGCTTACACGCCACATCAAAATAAAGCTCAGCATGCAATGCCTTTGGTATGAAGAGGAAGTGGGCTGGTCAGATGCAATAAACAGTCTCTCTGCGGGGCTCGCCTGTAATTTGGCGGCCCAAGTATGGACGCGGAGGTAAAGGTAAAGGTGCAGCCGCCCCCGCTGTTGCACGCTGACTTTCTGACGTGTCCGTCAGTGGAGGTGCAGCAAAATTGATATGCTTCAGTACTTGAATCTTGATAACATAAGGACCCTGGCTTTTTATTACAATTTTCCGCCAATGTGATGACGAAGTAGTGTGAAAGATAAACCCAACACACTTTAGAAGATGTGCAAATATATGACAGGATAGTTTAGCTCCGCCCCTGATGTATCGGAGCCAGGTTTTGTTTTTGTTTTGTGTTGATTTTGGCTGATGTTGGGGTTAATGATGGTAATTGGGCACCCTTAGACTAAATGAAGACTTGCCCGTGGAATTAGGCTTGGACAAGAGCTGTGACTGCTACAGTGAGTAAGGCTTACACTGGTTTGTTTTGTTTTCTTGGGTGTGGAGCTGTGTTGAGGCTGGCTCGTTCCTCTATCTCCCAGCTCTCAGGCCCTGTAGTGTGAGGAGGGGAAGGCCTTAATGGCTGCCTGCGGAGTGCAGAAGCACCCGGTGTGTTTTTAATCAGGAACGAGGCTGGGAGTCATTACTGGGCCCCGCTGTTGAGCTCATTGTCTCTCCAACTCCCTCTGTGGAGAGAGAGTAAGGCTGAGATTGAGGGGGTGGTGGGTGGGGTGGGTGTCTTTAAGGGTCATACCCTCAAGATTTATGTGGTCAGGATAGAACGAGCAGGATGGAGGAGAGGATGCACAGAGCGTTGGAGCTGTGACATCCATGTGTCTGTTATCAGAGCAAAGCAATGACTATAGATCAATCATATAATTGAAGCTACAGTGCAAAATATTTTGCCTCAAGGCAGCAAAGTGCATCGCTTGTCCCGCCAGAGTTGTTCAAGCTCACAGCACAATAAGTGACGCTCGTCTTGATGAGCTGTCTTTGATAACTGAGCACCTCTGTCTGTCTTTACACAGCTTCTAGCTAACTTGCTAGCACCCCAGATATCAAACTCTTAGCCCTGCGCCACGTTAACAGTGCTTTATTATATACAATAGACGGTTAAACCCCTATCAACGGATTTCTTGGCCACTTGGGGGCAGCAGAAACAAACTGAACACAATGTTGACATATTATCATCTAAGGAAGTTGATATGGCTAACTTGTTAGCAAGCAGTTTCCTTTTATTTCCTTTTTTTTTTTTTAACGAATTCAGCAGATACAGAGCAATGTTAGCGTTCATGTAGTGTTGTGGTTCTGGCCAAGAGGCTAATCTAAGTCCAATATTTACTGGAATAGCTGTGGTCTGGTCTCCACAAACTCTCGGAGGATATGTGGTACTTTAGCTGTTAATGTTGAACTATGTTCACCTGCTAATCACTAACGTTTGTATTTTGGTGCTGGAAAAGTAGCGTTTCACAATGTGTTTTTTTTCACATCTCGCTGTGAATGTACGACAGTGATGCTATCGTTGAGACTGAACTAAAACAGTAAAGTTGCTGGTCTTAAAACCAAAACAATGAGCTGAAAAAATGCTAACAAGCACACTAAAGCTCAGCAGAATGGCAAAGGAGTTGGGTTTGATACGAATAGACTATGAGCGGCACCTTCCATACTACACATAGTCATTGGATCCATTGATAATTGTTAAATTGGAACATCTTTAAGGTCGGGATTGTCTCTGTTCGGCTCTGCAAAGTACCAAAGGAAGTTGTATTTCGACAGTCTGAGTACAGCCAGACTGAACGGCGACCTCGCTCTGACGATCAGCCTCTTGTGGGTTTTGTCAATCCAATTTCAACTTGCAGTTTCGCTTCCATGGTTGTTGCCGTTGGGCTGCATGAGTTAAATACAGCTGGGTGACAAATTAAAGGAAAAATCTGAATAAAATGGGTGGAAATTCAATAAATGCGGATGCTTCCACTCAGGGTGAAAGGTTTGATGGAGAAGGAGGCCACCATGACAATCCTGCACATTGGATGATGCTTCCAGGTCTCCTGTCACTGAATACGTTCGGGTTGTAACGAGAGGTTTCTCCACCACCGGGCCCGATATCCACCAGAACGGGCCCCCGGCCCTGTTCACCGTAAGGCACTGCCTGTCTGAGCCAGTTGTCGTGCGGTTGTGGTCGTTGTTTGTCTTGTTGTTGTCTGTGTTGACTTAAGCCCATGTATGTTTTTTGTGCTCGGCTCCGGCCGCACGCCACGCACATAGTGTAAGAAGAGAGAGCGGCAGTCTGTTTGTTTTGATTTTTAAGGCAGCACATTTTTTATGTTGCGCTCTGTCAAAAAAGGACGTCAATTGTGGTGTGCTGCTTTTGACTTTTCTCTCTCCACCAGGGCTTCTCACTAATCTTGTTTTAGGGTCCAGACAATACAACAAGGCTGCGGTAGAGACAAATACTAGAACAAAATGTGTAAAGCTTTGAAAGAATAAGAAAGGCCATTAACATTTTCCAGATTCCTCCACTCTTTTTTTTCCCCCCTCCTCTAGTTATGCACTTGTATTACATCTTGGCTGACTTCCCCTTAACTGGATATTATTTTATTTGGACGGGGGCCAGGTCTCAGGAGCAGCAGCCTTAGCTGTGTAAACAGCTGTCACCGGCAGGAGTCATAACTAATAGGTATCTGTAGACAGGGGTCACATGTAGTTTACATGTTTACCAGCTAATGGCTTTAGAGATGGTACTGCCTTGGTGCAGTAATGGGCAGTAGTGAAGGGTAATGGACAACGCGGGGGCTGGTTATCATCATTGGAGAGCACACGGGGGGGGCGCATATGCATATGCATATGCATATGAGCAGTATATTCTTAAAAAGAGCTCACATAACTTTAAAGGTCGAAGGGTAATTTTCGCAGAATAAGAGATCGCATTTAAGATTTTCTTTCCCTGACTGTTTAGAGAAGAGGCGTATGTGACAAAGGAATTTGCTGCTTATTTTTTCGCAGTAAACACTGTGGCGTGTAAGCACAAGACAGGTACAGCTCCATGCAGCCGTCGCTCGCATGTCATGATACACTTAGTGACCTCGTGCCACCCAGAGATTTTGGATGCAGGTCTCTGTTTCTTCATCCAAAAAAAAGAAAAAGAAAATCCTTTTATCGCAGCATCTTACACCTCCATTAGATTCTAGCTCACCTGAATACCAGAGCTCACTTTCTTTTCCTTTTTTTCCCCTTTTTTTGTTTATGGCAACAGACGACATTTCCACACCCAGCAGCACAGGCTGTACTTTTACTGAGTGGAAATTATCTTTGCGCCACAGTCGTCGTTTTCATTTCGCTTTATGTGCTCCATTTTGGCCCGTGGAGGCCACTCATACTTTATGAAAGCATTTATTCCAAGTCTCCCTCAAAGGGCACTGTAGAAAAGAAACGTGTACTCCTGAGGTTGGAGTGTGGCCTTTTAGAGCCAACACAATCCGGTTTCTGTTAAGAATGCCGGGCAGTGCCAGCCCTTTTCGGGTGCAGTTTTGTGGTGGTGTGAGAACATGAAGCCAGATGTTATCCAGACACCTGCTGGAGCAGAAGGTGGCTGCTCTCGTCTGGATGCAACAAACTATATATCATAGGCATATAAAAACACCTCAGATGAACCTCTCTCTAAAGTCTTTGTGTGCCTGTACTTAGTTATTTATCAAGACATGGTCACAATTAAAGACAACTGGAACAACATATTGGCTGGCGACTGCATGAATATCAGCATATGTCTAATATTTAACCCTCTAACCACCACAATAATCTAGTAATAATGTGGCCTTTAGTAAGAAACAGGCTTCAGTTAGGCGAGAAAACAAGCAATGTTGTCTTCTTTTCCTGTGAGAGATCTAAAGTAGATATTGGATCCAGCCCAGTCTTTTTTTGGTGGGGGGGGGAGAACATCAGGCTTTGATGTTTAGGGTTTTTGTTGTTTTCTTGTGGCAGGCACCAAGTGTGAAAGTGAGACCATTTCTGTCCCCTGTGGTGCACTCCACTTTTGACCCTGGCGCTCACCTCACATCTCCCTTTTGTGCTCGGCAGCAGAGGAGTGGTGTGAGCTTGTGTCTTGTTAAAGGGTTAATGAGGTAGAACTTTGCAGCAGACGTCCTGCTTGAGATCGGTATGAAGGGAGATGGAGGCAGTTAGTCAGCTACCAGCTGTTTTTGGTAGCAAGTTTTGTTTTTCCCCCCCACGTTTTTATAGTTTCATCTCATCTTTAATGCTAATGCTGCCTTCACACCAAACGTGAAGAGAATTTTTGCATCGTGTTACTCGCGGGATCATTTGTGTTTATTTGCACCATTCGTGCTGGACGTGCCGGAGAGGAGGAGTGGCTTATCGCTATGGAAACCGTCATTTATTTCCGCCATTAACCATGGAAGAAATAACCACTATTTCTGATTAGTACTTGTTGTGGAAGTCCCAGATATCCCGGGAAACTAAACGCCATTTTGTCTGGGTTCATAACATCATCCGGAGGAGTTCTGTGGATTTCATCGAGGTGTGTCTAGTAAGCCACACGTTGGCTGGTTTACTACAGCTGTATGAACCCAAAATAAACAATTTAGCTGTGATTTAATTGCAATAAACGGACAAAAAGGCGATGCACATATCAGGTATCGTAGAGCTCTGGGTGCCCACCTACGACTACAATATTCTTTTCCTTGATAGTTTCTGATTCAACAACAGCAGGACATCAGTGATGACAGGAGGAGAATCTTAACGCTGATAGGCTTTCGTGACACAGCATAACGCGAAATTAGCATTTACGCACGTTCATTCACGTCTTTGCATTGACTTTGTAATCTACTCGTGTGAAAGATTCGCATCGCGTTTGGTGTGAACACAACATACGATAATTTCATTTCCCGTATAGATCATATGTCTGTCAAACAGTATGTGACGTCTTCTTCCCATTCTGTTGATGGAACTCGCTATTTTGCTCGTGCTAACCACCTGGTTCTTCTATTTATTTCCAACAAACAACACATGTAGAGCTCAGCACTTCTTGTGTGTCAAAGGATTATTTTTTGTTGTCCTCATGAAAGAATCATCAAATAGCAAATGTGAAAGCTCAACAGATCAGAGAATATGAGGAAGAGCCGCAGGGACTCCCGAGGGTCCGGGATGAGTTGGAGAAAGGGTCAAATAATAAGAGCACTCTTCAAAAAGACCCCTTCCAAACTCATAGTGTGGTTACACCAAGTGGCGAAGAAGACTTTTCACGCCACACGATTACTAACAAAGTCAATGCAAAGACGCGAAAAGTCAACTCAAGCGAGAAATTCACATGGCGCTGTGTCACGCGAGCTTATCTGTGTTAAGGTTCTCCTCCTGTCGTCTCTGAACTCCAGAATTTGTTGATTCAGAAATGGAGGACAACATGCCGTCTGTTGGCACCCAGAGCTCTACGACAGTACCTCATATTTGTGCAGAGACCAGAGGCAACTCTTTGTATATAAATGTATGTGTGTGAACCATAGACTGTCTATGGTGTAAACAGTAACGTTGCGTCTAGTTAACGTAATGTCTAGTTGACCTCATTTTGAGTGTGTTCATGGAGCCGCTATAATGTCAGCGTTAGCCTAGCACTGATCGATCCAAACTCTTTTAAAAAAACAAACATTTTAAAAAGTTGCTTGCTTGTCGTCTTGCGGACAAACTTGACAAAGCATAAATTCTGAATCAAAAAAAAATCTGCATCATTATTTCAACATCCTTTTTATCCGTCTATTGCAATTAAATCACATTAAAATCGGGTTATTTTTAGCTCGTACTATGGTAGTACAGCTTGATGGAATTCACCGAGCACCTCCGGAGGATGTTATGAACTGCCTTCAAGTTTTTCAATGTATCTGGGACTTCCACAACATGTACAACACAGCAATAGGGGTTATTTTGGCCGTGCTTGATGAAACGTTGCTGGTATCTACAATGGTTGATAAGCCTCCACCTCTCCAGCGCATAGAGATCAAACTTACACTCCACGATAGCATCTAGGAGCACAAGGTGAACAGCTGTAGAATCTGGACTGCTTGTGCAAATGGGAAGTCACCTCCTGCTGGTCTTTATGATCCCACCCCGCAGCATCAGTGTTTCACCTCTTAATGATCCCTCCAGCTTTTTGTAATTACCCTTAAACGAATGATTTGGTTTCTTTTTCCAGCACTGTCAATCAGGGACAGGAAGTAATAAAACCCTGTTGTTGTTTTTTTTACACCAACAATTTGATAGTCTTTAAGTTTACAATCTGTTTTTTAGTGTGACACTTCAACAAAACATATCTATCGCTCATCTGGCTTTGCAGCTACAGTATGTTGCGCCTTCTGCGAAGTATGAAAAATCCGCATCCAGCTCTTCTGTTTCTCAGATGTGTGAGCTGGAAGTCGGGATGAGTTTAGTCAAGGTGATGACAAATGGGGAAGGGGGAGGGAACTGGGGTTTGGGTGGGAGAGACAGAGCAATGCTACATGGGGTGCAAATATGCCAAGCATGCCCGCTAACTTCCACTGATCCTCATTCTCCTCCAGCACCGAGGAGAAACCCCACGGCCGGGTCCCACTCAGCAGCATGTGTGTGTGTGTGTGTGTGTGTGTGTATGTGTGGGAGGTGTGGGCGTCTGTGTGTGAGTGAGCGAGTGAATTACTAGACTTCCAGCACGTTGAGCTACAGGTGTGAAAATTAGGTGTGAGGTTTATGTGTGATAAATTACCAACATATGGGCTAATCGGAGCCACTCCACCTTTTTTCCGACACCCACCTCTTTCTCTTTTCCCTTTTTCTTCTCATTGTTGGGGGAAAACACATTTCTCCCACAGCTTGAGTGGATTTGAGTGAGTGTAAATATTGAAATACTCCAAAGGTCCAAACTTTTCCCTTTCTTTTGGGGCTCATTTCTTACTTTGCACCCCTTGGGCTTAGTTTGTATTTCATTTGGTTTCTGTCAAAGACTGGCGAAAAAAATAGGCAGTTTCTTGGAACTGAGCAGATTTATATGAGGTATAACGAAGATTCTTTACATCCACCTGTGTTGTCTTTTCTCTGTCCTCTAAAGTGAGGCACAGGATTTCTTGGGAAGGAAGGCTTTGGAATATTCAGTTATTTCACAATAAAGTAAAATGCTTCAGCTAAATTTCCCAGATCATCATTAACACTGCCTCCGTACCTCGTTTGCAAGTCCTACTTTTAATAATTTATCGGCTTTCCTGCTATAATATTTACTGAGGTCCTTTAATTTTAATGCCTGGTCAATGCAAATCCATCAGTTGTAAGTAGTTCTAAGTAGTATTTTGCAAACTACTTCCCAGACAGTTGAGATAATAACTTCCAAATGTGGCATGCATCATCCCTGGCCTCTCACGGCTAAAGACTAGTATTTGTGATACTCCTTATGATTTTGCAGCTAAACGCCAATGTGTTTTTGGCAAAAAAACTGACAAAGAGGCCATGATATATCAAGTCCAATCTTTAGAAATTCTACAGATGTCATCATTTTGTCATCTTACTTCTTTAGACATAGTTATCAAGTTTCATATTGACAAAATAAGTCTAAGTGCTTAGTTTATCCATAGTTGCTATGGGGCTTGGAATCCACCAATTTCCATCTGCAGCTGTATTTAAATGTTAAATACAGATCTCAGATCATGTTGCATTCGTGGAACAACACTTAGGCATGGTGCGAGTTGCTGAGAAACGGCAGAGATGAGTCGAAAAATGACTGGGGCATTTCGCAAGAACATCGTCCTTTTTCTTCGAAAGAATAAATAATTGACGGGCAAAAGAGAGGGAGAGCTGGCAAGAAACGTAAACCACATGCTCGTCTTCCAGCGCCTGCCCAGAGAGAGAGATAAAGTCCATCCCCGTGAGTCATCCATGAACTCCCACAGCGCTTCCATTCCGAGTGTCGTAAAGTCCTTTTTGCACCTGCGCTGACCAACCGTGGCGTATGAAGCGAGTATCACCGCCAAGAGAATTAAAGGCAGATGCCGAGTGATGACCTGTGCCACTCAGCAGGAAGTGCCAGGTTTATTTCTTTTTAAGAAGGAATCAAATAAAAACGGTGATAAGAGAGACACGCTTTTGGTTTTAGTCTTTTAGCATGCGTAGAGGTTCAGGGACGATCCCACGACACGTGTGATGTTTCATGCATGATACTGTGATGAAGTGTTGCAATCTACGCAATTTTTGTTGTTGTAACCACTTCATAGCTGTCCTGTTAATATATCAAGTCCACCACCAAAAATAAAGCCGACCTATAAATGCAGCATCACCAGTGGTTATTTTTAAAAAGTGTTAAAAACTGTCTTTTACAATGGATTTTTCCTTCACTGGAAGAAACATTTAAGCCAATTGGAGGTTTGCATTGTTACGGCGCATTGTTTAAGCTATGTTGCCTCGACTGCGAACAAATATTCCGTTGTTTTTCGAGGCCCGACTGAACCGTAAAACATTTTATGGGACCGCGACTCACAGTGAAGAGGCGACGCTGTTACTTGACCGCCACATCAAGGTTATTCTCTCATGTTTTTCCCTCCTGTGTGACCATGGAGCTTTCCACGGCGGTCACGTGTCTGCTATGGTCAAAGGCGCGAGTGTCAAGTGTGCATCCAATGTGGCAGAAAGACTGCAGCACATACCGTGAGATTAGGTCAGCGAGGTCACCTTTTATTTCTAATTTTCCTCAAACAAGAATTATGAGGTCTCTTCCACATCAGGGGATCCAGATGTGGATTTTGACCCAGGACATGGGATTTAAGTCATAATCCATCATAAAGAAGTTAATAAGAAAGTGAACTAAGCGAGGGTCTTCATGTAGAGTTGGAGAGAGTGCAGGGGTGAGAGCCAGGATGAGTTCAGCTGGACAGATGGGAGAAAGGTGCAGAGAGCGTTTCCAGATTGACTCAGAAACACTGTCAGTGTCTCAATCTGACTGGCTGCAGGTTCAGAAATTATAGCACAGAAAGTATCAATGCACACTGCACAGGTTACATTTTCTGGATAGCTAATAAAGATTCATCAACTAAGACTGAATTGGTGGCAACTTTGACCCTACACCAGCAAAATCATCCACTTAAAGGAAGACCATCTACCTTTTGAGAGAAGAAACAACACTTTTTCCTCTTACGCATTAGCGGTTGAGTTTATAAGCAGTAAAACGCACCATTGCTCATTTCAATACATTTAAGGGTTCTGCTGTCACAGCCTTACTTGGTCTGGCATGAACAGTAGTTTATGGTGGCTAATGGTAGCTAATGTTAGCGAGCTTTGGGTTGATCGCTGTCTAACAAACACTATTGTGTCAGTTCTCTGACTCTCTGACTTTGGATACTGTTATCATAGATTTGCATTTTAGTATGTGACGGCAGTCACATTTCAAAGATAGTAAGACATTTTGGGAAACATACTTATTCAATTTCTTGCTGAGAGTTAGGTATAAAGATTTGATACCACTCTCACATCTGTATGGAAAACATGTAGCTGGAGCCCGCGCATTAGCTTATCATAGCATAAAGACTGGAAACGGGATACGGATAAGCGTACAAAAACCTACGTTTAAAAAATGACAGCTCGCTGTTTTACCAGCAGGGACTCCAGGAAGTTACTGCTCTCGAAAAATGGTCTTGATCTTCTCATTGAATTCTAACGGAGCATGAAAGAAAATTTGAGTGTTTCCCAAAATGTCAAAGTAACAACGGGCGCTTTGTGTGACGCCAATGTGGTCATCCAACTCAGTCAAATGCAGTTTTCTCACCTGCAATGTGTCTCAACCTGTTGAATCACACCAAAGTAAATTACCTTGAGCTTCTGTTTTATTGTGCAGTAAAAAGTGCAGCTTTAAATTGGCCCCCATTTTCCAGTTGCCTGTTTGAACCGCAGCTGCCTGTTTTACCCATTCGCTATATAAACCGCCACCCTTTCAAGTGAGGGTTCAAATCCTTGCGCTGCCCGCCTCGCCCAGTGGATCTGTGTCACAGGAACACTCTGGCCAAGCTAATATGTCTGACAGCAAATGTGCTTGCTCAATCTCCTGCTGCAAAATCATTATAAGCAGCAAGACTGTCCTAGATTATAAACATGTGCTTACAGTACGATCTGTTAAAGTAAACTGGGGGGAAAAAAACGTGGATCTTAAAAACCTGAATATTTCCAGCTGGAAAGGAGTCGGAGGCAAGTCCAACATATTTTCTGCTAAATTGGAACAGAAATGTGCCTTCAGTGCTGCCCAATGTACCCCCCCCCCCTTCTGTTTTTTCTCAAAAAGGTTTTAGCTAAGTGCAACTTCCAGTTCCATGACAAATAAAGTCACGGGCCTGAGAAGCGGGCGGTTTGATGTCATTTTTCCATGTACCAGCTTTTTAACGAGCTTGAACAATGTTGAGACGCTACAACGCCTGGTGAACTCTGAGTGCGAGGGGCTGACACCATCGGCTCTCCTGCCTTTTACTGCCACACAGTGTGAGCCTATACGGTTAGTCGGTTTGAACAGAGAGAAAGCGCCTGTTCACCTCTCACCGTTTGTGGCTGCAGTGCCGCTCTGTCCCGTATCTGCCCTTTTCTCTCTCCCAAGCTTTCCCTTTTTGCCTCTAAAGTGGAGCAGCAGTAAGCTTACACCGCCATTTAGGAGTGAACAAGGGAGGTGGACAATAAACAATAATTGTCTCAGTGCCACGAGGAAAGCGTATAATTCTGTTGGTGGATGTGATGCTTTCCACATGAGAGCACAAATCTTCTTGACCTGCTGCAGCTATGCGACTCCAAAACTTGAGGTTTGCAAGCGCTGCCTCTCCACCATATGACATTTATAGTTAGTGTAGATGTAGCGGATAAACAGTTTTGTCGTGTTACTTGATGAACTTTCTCATATAGACTGTACTGTAAGTGCCTTTTCCAAACAATGGGCAGTGTGGCTGCTGGTTAGTTGCATTCAGGGGCTGTATTGTTAGATTTACATACCAGGGGCCCTTGGAGAAATGGAGGAGAACTGTGAGAATAGAAACAGTTGTGTTTTAATATAAACTCTTGTCCCCCCTTTGCTGGGTTTGGAATCCAGTGCTGTGTTATGATATTCCCTGAAGTCTGCTGCATTTCCAGATCAACTTCAAGACACAGTGTTTTATCCAGTTTGTATCCTGTGCTATCATTTTCCCTTTAGGGTTGTGTTGAAATGATACGTGAAGAAGATACACTATGGTCCAATTAGAACATCTGTCTCACAAGCCTCTGTTATTACTCTGTGCCCAATATCATCAACTACTAATGGTGATACATTTCAGTTTATGTCTAATAACTGTAGGTGACTAACTGCACTCTCTTTGGGATTTTACAGGGGAAAGAAATCAATAATCCTTGTGAAAGTAGTGGTAGTAGGTTAAAGAAATATCCTCTTTGCTCACTGGAGCTGTTCAAAACCAGCCTGGGATTGAAGTGAGCAGCTGAAAACATATATGGCAGACCACAAAAAAAATCCTACTTCTGAAAGCAACATGTTTTGACATTATTTAATCCCATTTTGTCCATAAAACATTAAACATAAGGAAATATTACTAAACTTGTGTTAAACGGTCCAGTCTGTATTTTCCACTTCTGATACGATGGCTACATAAAGTATGTTTATATTTTAATATATTTCTCACACTATAATGCATTTTCTTCATGTTATTATTTAACATAATCATAAAATTGTCAAATTTAAAGGGGTAAAAATGGTTCCAAAGTATCAGTTTTTAGCAGTGCCGACTCTAAAATGTTTTTACCAAAGACAGCTTACAAGAGCCCACATCTGTGAAACCCAACGTAAGAATGTCTTCTTGTTCTCAATGATAAGTTCGGAGCTTTAAAAGAAACACAAAAATTATGTGCAATTTGCCTTGTTAGGGTTTCGGGTTGCAGAAAGTTGGAATGGGTCAATGTGAATGATTTCATGGGTAACAGTAGGTGAGTGGAAGGCAGGAAGTGAGCCGGCCGTGGGTGGAACCCCCTGTATATGCAGAGGTTGTTGGCAGCCTCGAGCACAGTCTGTCACGCTTGCTTTGGACTCATAAAAACGTACCTGAGACAGAGTTTGGGTTTCTGCTGGATCTCACCGCAGCCCTAATTGCTCTTGAGCTGTTTCAGAGCAAACCTCCCAGCAAGCCTATACAGCTGTAGAATGGAAGTGCTACGCCCCAAACATGCCGTCATTCTTCATGTTGACTCTTTCGCATGAATGAAGGACCAAAACTTCACCTGAACATCGTAGATGCTTATCAATGAATATCTGCACAGCCATTTCACCATGTAATGGTGTAATGGTCTAAATTGTGATTTCATTTTTTTAATTATCTTATATGTCGGACGTTTTAGTTTCAAATTTTATGATGACCGAACATAAAAAAAGATTGGTGGGGAAGTACACTTCGCTTCTTTGCCGAGAGTTTGATGGAAACTAGCAGCCGGTTAGCTTAGCTTGGCATAAAAACTAGAAATGGGGAAAGAGCTAGCTTGGTTCTGTTTAAGACAACAACATCTGCCTAGCGTCTCTAAAGCTAACTCAACAACACATTTGATATAATTTGTTTAAAGTTAAAACTTTTTGTGGAAAGCCGGGCTTGTTGTTGCCAAGTGTTTCTTGATTTTTTGCTAACAGGCTGCTAAAATGTTGAGGGGACAAGTTAGCAAGCTAATGTTAGATATGTGATAGCACGCTACTGAGTTAGCTCAGGCATTTTACTCCATTTCATTCCAGTGTCATGCCACCATAACACAAGTTGCGTATTGTCAAAATGTTTTAGCTTTACTTACAGAGCTTTAGTTCTAAAACGGACATTTGGTTCAAATGCTAACTGCACATAACGTTAGGCATCATGAGTTAGTTTTCTTATTCTTCCTGCTGATGCATCACTTAGTTGTGGGTTCTTTAATCTGTCATAGTGCATCCCAGTAGACGCTGGGTTGCCCATCCTAGCAGGGGAACGTTACAGGCACCGTAACAAAATACAAAGTCAATGGGAAGCAATTAATTGTTTGGGCGGGACTAAAACATGCTCTGTCTCTTTAAGAGTGTTAAATATTCTCATCTAAGTCTCGGCAAGAAAGCGAATTAGCTTATCTTCCAAAATGTTGAAATCGTCTTTTAAAACATACACATTAGTTCAACTTATGAATGCAAATTAATTCCGTGATCCCCTCCTGATTTTAAATGCATTTTGTGTGTCACACAAAATCATCTTCAGTCTGTCACAATATAATGTGTTGATGTATATATATCCTTCATGTGGTTCAGCTTTGTAGCGTCCCTCTGCCTTGTAGACATGACACAATGATGCACTTATTAAGTCTTTGTGTTATAAAGTTCGTGCAGAGGCTTCTCCAGTAATGTTCATTTGGACCTTGGCTTTTGTAAATACAATACTTGAGGCTTAGAGCGATCTTCAGTTAGATGTCAGAAGTGGGAACTGCGGATTTGTTTTTGCTACACGTAGTATGTATTCTGTGGTTGAAACCGTAAACGGCATCGGGCCTGTCGTGCGCAGGGAGTGGCACAATGGCGTGCACGTTCCTCTTCTGTTTAAAAAAAAAAAAACACATGTATTTTCACAAAGATCACTTTCTGTGTGGCTGGGTCGCTTCGGGTTCGACGTGATTGACAGAAGAAACGCTAGACGAGCCGAGGCATTACATGATTTGTAGGGAAAGAAGAAGCCATAGAAGGCAGTCGAGCATGTGTCAAAGCACGGTTATCATTTGGATGGACCGTGCTTGAATGTGTCTTCTCTTTGAGAGCAGGAGAAAGGCACGATGTGCAAAAACAAAAACCACATCCATAACTCAGAACACATCCCCCAGCACACGAAACATTACCAGTGCCAAATTAGGTTAAGCTCCAATGATCTATAGAGACTTCAGAACTAACACTTAACCCATTTCCCTTTGATTTTCTCTTCTTTTAGTGCCACTTAAAAGCATGGCAAACACTTTTCAGTTTTCAAGCGCACTGAGGTAAAGATTTTTACCCACAAGGCTCTTCCAAATACTTTTTTTTAAACAACTTTGTCGTAAAAAGGGAGCCACTCTCATATTTCTTCTCATCTCAAAAATCAGATTCATATGAATGAGTGTTTTCTTTAAGAATGGCTGAAACTTGTGGCAGTCGACAGATTGATGTAGAGTGCGCTAGACATTATGCCGGTAGTGTAGGACGAGAGTTGGACGGCGCTGCTCCAGACACTGTGAATTGTGGCCTCCTTCCTGACATACCTGTGGCCTGAACTTCCAAACCTTTCCATAGACACACACACCATCTAATCTCCCAAGATCAGCACCAAAAGAGTTCCTCTGCACCGTATACAGCCTTTTCCTTTCGCCCTCCTTTTTTTTTCTTCCCCCAGTCGTACGCTAATTCCAGGATGTGGGATCTGCTGCATTCAAACGCCGTGTGATCATGTTGTCCTCAATCAGCGCGCGTTGTGAGATTAGCAACCAGCAAAACAAATGTTTGACAACAAAGGGTGTGCATGATTTTTAAGTCGTGTCATGAAGAACCTTTTCAGTGGCTATAATTTCTCCGCTGACTGACTGGCCAGTGATCTAAGATGACCACATGCCTTGGTTCAATTTTTCTATTGTTGTTGGGATTGTATTGTTAGTGCTCTGTCAATACTTCTAGGCTCTTTACGGGCGGGAGAAATAAGCTTTCCAGCTTTCACAGTCCTTTACTTTTGCCAAGTTGGCTTTCCCTTCCTGTCAGTGTTGTGTTCAAGTTTGGCGAGGGCAGTGGGAGTAAATGTGACCAAGTTAATGTGTGTGTCAGTTTCCTGTAAACACATCCATACTGTATATCCTACAGAAATATATGGTTAAGTATGAGGTTCGGTCTAATGGTGCAGTCTAGTTTTACTGAATGGGAGAATGTTGGAAGAATGGTGTTAAATGAAACACTTTTATTACAGCTGCAACAGCTTTTTAAAAAAATCAAAAGTAACATTGATTGGTTTCAATACCCGGTCTGTGCGATGAACAGGCTTGGAGCACTGCTGTGATCGATGGGGTGTCGCTGTAAACCTCATCCCTAAAGACCGTCAGAGACACATTCAGATTAGCACTCAATCTTACTTCCATACACCCCGACTTCAGGAGAATGAGTGTAGTTTGAAATGAAAAAAAAAGATTATAAGTCTGACATTCGGCGACTGGTTTTCACATGATTACAAACTGATGCTTGCACTGGGCCCACTTAGCGCTCCCTTTCGTCTGGGCGAATCTGTTTTGGGGGGGGGGGTGGCGGGTGGAATCTAATATGCGCATCCACGGCCAGTAACGCCGGCATGCTCTGCTCTGTCTCTCAGGGTTTGTCCAGTTTGCTGCACAGTGTTTTATGAAGCATTGTGGTGGGTCGCTCCGATTGAGCGGCGCTGTTACCCGGTCCCTGCTTGTGATATTTAAGACTCGACTTAGATCAACTGAAGTGTCGCTCGTTTGGAGAAATTGTATTTGCCCAAGGACATTTTCCTGTAAACGGGATGCTAAGGAGTCTACGCTGAGAGTCACTTATAGTGGAATGGAACTGTCTTGTTACTGGCTCCTTTGTCTTTCACAGGCAACCTGAGCCCAGGCCAGAGCCAATGCGGGGGCTTTCATCGGCTGTCTCAACACAATCGTTCAGGAGGCCAGCTCTGACCAGAATTAATGCAATATTCACATTCATAACCAATCAGCATTCGAGTATCGAGAGGGGAGCCAGAGTTTGCATGAATGACAAATTGTTGAATTGGACATTTTTTACTATGAATTAGAGTATATCCTGCTGATATATCTATCATGGTTGTTTTGGTTTTAGCCTTGTACTCGGCTTGTATTCTGATGGTCAGCCCTCCCACAGTTGAGTCTGTTGCCTCCAGTTCACCCTGTCCTTGTCATCGGGTGAAGTCAGGGTCGTCCACACATGAGGGATGATACTCCGGGCTAAAAGAACTCGGATTTTGTTTTCAAGTGCAGAATAAACAGCCTTCTGAACCATCATGTTAGCATCTTCCAATGCGACTGTAGCACAAACTAACAGTAGCTCTGACCTAATATTTAAACATTCTCATATGCCCCTAACTCTCAACTGTCACTGGGTTTATGTCACCATCATGCACCAGCTAGCAGGAAACTGCCAGGGAAGTTAAAAAAAACATATGAGCCTAGCAAAGCCTGCTTTTGAATTATTTATTTAAATTTAACTTTGATAAACATTCTCATCCTTTTTGGCAATCACTGGTCATTTTTATGTAACATCATGGACGCCGGTCATCTCACTGGTTACTCATTGAAAGGTCACTGTTTTGGTCATGGTCCAGTTTTGGAGCCGGGTAGCTTGTAAAATGTAGTTGTAGGGCAACTTGTCCCTTTTGTTGTCAAAGCCTCTGAACACCCACACAGGTGTTTTCAGTTAATGTGGCTGATTAGACCTCTTCTCAGGACTGTGTGTGCGTGTAGGGACTAATTGACCGGCATCTTCCTAAATCTCCTGTTAGCTCTGTTGCACGGGACAAATATCACACCGTCGTCATTCTTATTGGTAGATGATGATGCATGACCCGATAAATTCCCATCGAAGCGCACCTGCGAGGCTGTTCAGAGGCTTTAATGCTCAGGCTCAAGGCTGGTGTATGCTTGAACTGAACAGGTATGTGTCTAAAACAACCACATTCGAAAGGGGGGGGGATCCTGCTGTCATAGAAAGGGGTGAGAGATGATGATGATTCAAATTCAGATAGTTGCATTCAGTTTTAAACAATCTTTCCTGAAATTGCACTTGTTTGTACTAAATCGATCCACGAAGCCAGCGAGCAGAAAAGGTACAAATATTGTTAGACGAAGCCCCACTTCATCAGACATCAGTAACGTGCATGTGGGGGAGGGGGTTTTGGTTACTGTTTGACTCTTCAACAAGCCCTTCGGTTACAGCATGCCCACACCTTTACGTGTTTACTTCCGTCTTATTAATCACCTTTGGCTGTTTACTCTGTGTTTGTCCAGCAGCTACCTATGGAGCGTACCCCATCTGTAAAGGCTGCTCGGTGTGCTCCCGGGACAACGGCTGTGTGAACTGCCAGCCCAAGCTCTTCCTGTTTTTGCGGAGGGAGAGGATGAGGCAGTACGGGGAGTGTCTTCACGACTGCCCGGCCGGATACTACGGCATGCGCAGCCCCGAACTCAACATGTGCTCCAGTGAGTACCCTCGACTTTAACCCACCCTGCCTCCCCCTAACTCTTCCATCTCCCACACCGCTGACTTTCCCCTCCTTCTCCCAGCACCCCATCATCCCCAGACACGAACACACACACACACACACACACACACACACACACACACACACACACACCTTCAGCTTCCCTCTTTTTCCCCACAACACGTGATTTATTGTCAATTATCCAGAGGAGACACACATACCTCACAATTTGAACGGCTCATCTGTTCACACAGGTGGATGTGAGCAGTGAAGCATCGTCTTAGCAGCGTCTCCCTCGGGAATTGACCGGGAACTCCAGCTAGGATGTTTCTCATGTCTCTTTAACAATCCCTTCACAGCAACAATACCAAACATCCTACACGGTCATGAGGATGTTTGAAGGCTGGAAATCCAGATGCAAACGCGAGGTTAGGAAGCGCCGAAGACTCTGCCAAACCTACTCTTTTTATCGTCACATTGAAAACAACATGTAAAAACCAGCCCTTTTGGCCATGTCATTCAATATCATCTGAACTACAAAGATGATTATATATTCGCATTCGGGCATGAAACTAACTTCTTTTGGCTGGTGCATTGAGACTTTCACCAGACAGTGTCATTTCTTGGCAGCCAGACTATTTTTTTTATTTTTTTTACTTTGAACAGAAAGCCAGTCACAATTGAAGAGTCCAGATCCTCCACCGAGAACCGTGCGTTCATTGAAGTTTGATAAGAAAAAAAACAAAGCATTAAGAGCGGCAAAGCATTAATCCTTAGGATTAGTAGTGTATCCGCGAGGAAGGGAAACTTGGCTCACTTTTAATTATTGTTTCAGCTATAAAGACAATGTTAGATATTTTGCTAATAGTCTCATAATAGTCTCATTGTTACACATGTTACTCTTGCGGCTTGCAGTAAAAGAAGTAAATGTTGTTTTTCATCACATATCTTTGGTTTAAAATACTGTTTTGGTTTAATAACTTGAGACAGACCACGCCTTCGGTCTCACACACTCTAAATTATGTTTTACTATTTAAAAAAAACTCCAAATAACAACAGCGAAACGCTGACATGCTCTCATGATTCTCGTGAAAGAAATAACTGTAAAATTCAATTAATGAAATGTCTCCCTCTCCTCCTCATGTAGCACCCCGATCTCATAACCTTATTTTAACATGGAATCTGCTCGAAGAGAGAGCCTTTGTAGCTTTACACGGAGCCCGAGGTGTTGGCTGAGTGTTTCATATGAAAGAAAACAGAAAGGAACTTGAACTCATTTGCTTCCCAGAGCCAAACTCCTGACAGAGGCAAGCCCCGGAGAAGGGCGTCCAGACCTTTAGGCCCAATAATGCGAGCATGCAGCAACCGCAGGAAGAAGAAAAAAAAAAACTCTGCTACATTCTGCTCACCCAATCGCTGTCGACGAAGATGCAAGTACCTCCGCTGGCATGTTAAAGCTGCACCAGCCAATGCTGTATGTTGGGAGCTTGGATGGTTGAGGAAATTGCGACTTCAGTACCCAGAAATCTGTCAGTTTGGCGTCAGAGCTTGTTCACATTTAGCTGGGCAGGAACAGATAGCACTGGAAGATGCATCTAACAAGGGTTTATATCCTCTTGTTTGTTAAGTTGGCGCTAGTGTTGTACCCCTGAAAAAGGGGGATAAATAATCACGAGAGTGATATGTTTTTCCTCAGCAAGAACTATACTGCAATTCAGTTTGTACAAAAATACAATCATTTACACAGGAAGAGATTTACAGGAGAGTAGAGAGTACATACGCTATTTATGTTAAACACTATTCAAAGTATTACTTCAGATATTTCCCTGAGCACAAACTAGCTTACATTCAATACTGTTAAAACTGTCAAAGTGCATAAAACATATTCTACAGATAAATCAAATAAAATATCACAACTAAATATTACCGTCTGTGTACATGTGAATTCACAAAATGGTGGCAGTAGACGCAGCTACTATTACACGCGGGAACTCACGTAAGTTACACACACTACAGTACTCTCGGTAAAACTTAGCTCTAAAGTACCCAAAAATGTAACAACATTCTCTTAAAACATAGGACCATGTTAGCAGATTCATACCGACATGTTAACGCTGTTTAAAATCCACAACATACCTGAAAAAGGGGGATAAATAATCACGAGAGTGATATAATGGTTTTCCTCAGCAAGAACTTTACTGCAATGAGGAAAAGATCGCGATTTCCCCGAGATATGTGGGTGATATGTGGGAGACCAAAGCAATCGATATCAGACTCAAGATCAAGACCACTATGTAGATCACAGTTTAACACTACGTACCTCAAACTACACAATTCAGAACAAAGCAAATGATGCAAGAAAACACAATCTTATTATTTCAACCACGTATTCATGTGTGATGAGTTTTAACTCGTGGTTTCAGTAAATCGTCAAGTTATCTATAAATGATCCTCTCAATCACATTACATTCAACACAATAGACCATGAAATCACTATTTTCCTTAACTTATAAAAGTGCATGTTTTCCAACTTGTCACACTAGCTAGCAGTTGTGAGGATGTAGTTAGCCGAAAAAATGCGCTAAAGTTGTCTTATTTACATGCTGTGGTAGTCAAATCAATTTTATCTGTATAGCCAAATATTTAAAAAAACAAACCACAAATTTGCCTCGGGGGTTTTTTACAATCTGTACAGCATATGACATCTTCTGTCCTGTTCTACCCTCGCTCAAAAAACAAACCCCTTTAACGTGGAAAAAAAATCGAAATATCCTTTCAAATATTATGTTGGTCTACACACTATTGCATATCTATTGTAAATCTGCTCTTTATAACCCGTACCAGTCGTGTCACCCAATTTTCACGACTCAGAGAATTGGAAGAGAAAGACATCTTGTTCTCTTTTTTTTTTTTTTTTACGTAAACCCTGCTAGCCTAACCGCTGTATCCCCATGCTATGTGAATTTTAATCTTAATTGATCCTGATGTGTGCGGAAAGTTAATCTGAATTCCTCTCTGTACAAACTGCTCATAGAGCAACATCTTGCATTGTCACGTAGCATCAGATCTCAGAGCGAGACCTACTTTGATGTGATCACTGCCTCAGTCATGACTCTCTAATCCAGTTCCCTATTTGACCCTCATTCTCAGCTGCGCTCCGCATGTCATTTTCACAAAACCGTTCACGTGAGCGGATATTTTGTTGGGTTGGAAGCGAAGTGTTGGGTCAGTAAATATTATTTGTGAGTTGATGCAAGAGTTCAAAGGCACAGTGGAGAAATGATGGTGAGGGGGTTCTCCAGCTGCCGGGTGCTCCTGGCTTCCAAAAGAGGGCCCTGGAACATGGCATTAGGTCTCATGTTATCATGATCTTTTCAAACACATTCTCTGAAATCACTTGGGGAGCAGCTGCTTATTATTACACCGGAGTTTGTCTGTGTGATCTTATCTCATTCAAGAATTTTTTTTGTCGACTGCCTGGGTAAAAGAAAACAAGAGTGAGACAAGCAAGAGGCTTGTACGCTGGCCGAAACCTCACTTTCAGTTTTTCTGAAAGGCCTCCCGAGGCGTGTGACAGAGAGAGGCATGGGAGGAGAGAAGAGATAAATGCACTTCTTACTCTGTGAGCTAGCAATATGACGCAGTGTGATGCAAGGAGAGGATAGTTTGACCGATAACGGTCAGCGCAATACTGCTAGGTAGTATCTCCGCCAGAAGGATCATGCGATCTGTCGCGCGTGCCTGCGCTCAGTGAGTGAGTGTGCACCTCCATGTCTGTCCACGGGTAATCTCGCGTTCTGCTGCAGCAAACTGCACAACATTTTTTGGGTGGCCAGTTATGGCTGCAGACTCAAGGACCTCTGCAGGTGACTCACACTTTCTCATAACGCCTTGTATTGGCTGTTTTACGCTGCCGTTGACTTCCTGCTGACTCCTCGCTCACTCCTGACTGGTAGGGGCCGCTAGTAATAACACAGCTGGGTGTATCACCGACCCCCCCCAACCGTTACTCTGTGTCTATAGTGGGGGGGTTGTTTGGTTAACAGCTAACGCAATGGATGGTTTGTTTGGCTAAAACATCATCAGCTGTGTGATGTATTCACCATCTACTGTTTTTGCCAGTTGTTCAGCATGGGTTTGAGTAAAATGTCACAGTTCAGACTGTAATATAAGTCAACGTCCTGGTCATACCATTATGACTTTGTGAGTTAAGGATTGTACCAGGTTTGCACCAGGTTTATCCGTGAGGGTAGACCATCTCCTTTGGGGAGGAGGAGCAGGCTCAGCGTGGCCTTCTGGTCCTTTTTTTAAAAGACCCACATTATCGGCCTCATCCTTTAGGAGGTACACAGCCCCTGAATTGGAACACAGGTATGGTTATCACAGTCTCACATTGAAACAATTGATTGTAGACTTTGTACTTCACTTGTCCCTTAATGTCTTTGGTCTTTAAATTCGGAAAATACACACCAACAGCAGTCTCTCAATATCTTACAATATTCACATAAGTAAAAAAGAAAATTTTATAAAAAAGGGAAACTGTAGGCTGTACCTATATTCAATCACAGAAAATTATGTAATAGTGTACTTTATCATAATGAAGACGTACAAAAGAAATTTGAAAAATATGAATATTTTCAGTAATGCAATTTGCAAAGAAAAAAAGCATTTGTTCCTGGTTTTAGAAATTCAAGTTTGCTGAAGTTTAGTAATTTATAGCTCTTACCATAACAGTACTAATTTCTCATGACTACTTGAGAAACTGTGCCTCACTTGATGAATTTAAAATTAAAGGCTGTCTGTTCTGGTGTCACTTCCCCACATCAAAAATAACTCCATAGCCAACAACAGTGGGAACTATACTTTCCGCAACATAACATAACTGAAAGCCCATTTACAGCCATACTTCAGTTGAACTCCAAAGAGGCCCAATACACGGGAGCCACAATATTAACTCCTGAGATGTAGCCGGTTGGTTAGCAGTGCCTTTTTTGTTTTATTATTATGTTGCATTGGGTCTCTGCTCTGCAAGAACTCCTTTCAGCAGCCAATGGATGGGCTGATATGAGCCATAAACCATGTGCAGTAACGCCAGTGTTATCCACAGGGGTTCTTATCAGCTGCCCAGAAGAGGCCCCACGCTAGTGTCTGTGGGTGTCAACCCGCCGCTCCGCGCCGAAGATTTGTAGCAACGTTCACACAGTGTGCCGCTTTATGTACAGCCAAATCTGTGTGAATGCGGTGCAGTCATGCTCTCGCCTCAGTCACATTTCATAATACCTCGGTTTTAACATTACATTCCCAAGCCAAAGCATATTCTGTCATTTTGTATCACAGGCGGGTTCTCTTGCTGAAAGAATTACGAGCTGAAAGGCGACTATCAGAGCTGTCTTTTAGAAGAGAGAAAGCGTTGAGAGGGTCAGAATGGGAGCAAGGCTGCATTCAAAACTTCCTCCCTCGGGGCGTATTATGGACCCCCCACTGCTATACACACACACTAGCACTCACTCACACTCTAGACACCAACTGTATCCCACCGCAGCGGGCTTTAAAACACGCAAAAAAAAAAACCAGCTGTGTTCGCTGCCAACCAACAACCAGTCTGATGAAGGCGTGGGATTGACAATATCCTGGAAACGTGGTTCAAATATCACAACTCAGTCAGTGCCAGTCTAATGGGCCACTGGAGACTCCTCTGTCAGAGGTAATTGTTTTGGACGGCCTATTGTAATTATTATTTTTTTACTGCAGATCCAATTGTCTTTCTGCTTTGTCAGATCAATTTAGGGCGGGAAGTAGAAGTCGATTAGATGCGACTTCGCCAAGATCGTTTCAGTTTTCAAGTACACCATGGGAATTGGTTGGGGTTGGAGGTGGATGAGAGCCGTGCATCATGCGTCCCGGCCAAATTGGTACCAAGGCGCTATAAAGGAACCAAAATGGGTTTTTCAACCTTTAGCTGGCAGTGCTGGCAGCCTCTCCACGTCTCTCGTTCAGCTTCTCCCTTTCTCGCTCTAACTCTGAGCTTGTGGGTATTTCCATTGCACAGACTAACCAACAAAAAGACCAGTTGCTTTTGGCCTGTGCGCCTCACCAAGAGACGTTCAATCATCACAGCTTTGCTAACTTTCAGATTTGCCAGACAACACAATGGACCACCAAACCAAGAGTTGAATCGGGTTGTATTTAACAACTCTGTGTTTTATACCAAGCAGCGTAAAGTGCGAGTGGACGGGCCAACTGCCTGTGCTTGACCACTGTCTGAAGCTGTCTGTGTGGAGCTGGATGAGCAGATCCAGGGGCCGGTCGTGGTGTATCACAGACTGTGTTCCTTGGAGTGAAGAAGCTTGAAGGACCGCTGACACATCTGTCATCGCCGTTCTCTCTCTCTGGATGATGCTGATTGACAGGAACACCACCTCTGCTTTACCTGGCTCTGTACGCTGGCGCTAGCGGAGGAGCACCCAGGTGGAAAAGAAAAACAGCACGGAGGGAATTGGGGGGGGGGGGGGGGAACATGGCAGGTCTGGCCTTCGCCGTGAACTCCTGCCATCCGCAGCTCCACGCGACATGGCTGGGTGGCAGCGAGCAAGCCAAAGCTTCCATAGCAGCCAAACCCGGGGCCTAGAGACTGGGTCAGAGCTGTTCGACTCAGCTTGGAGGAGAGGGATGGAAAAATGGGGCTTGTTTTCCCCCTTTGCACTGCCAGGCCTTTTACGACATGGACGCTCCCGCTGTGCAGTATCTGTTCTGGTTAGCTCTCCGGAGGAGGCTGATGAGCGGTCTCACAACCCGCCCTCCGGCTCAGATAACGCAAAAAAAACAAAAAAAAACGATTTGGCACCCTTTCTTTACACAGCGAACATCCGTGTAAATAAATAGAGTGATTTCACATGGTGCTGTCAGGCTACGGAGGAACAGAAGTTGACTGAAGCTGACTTGAGGGTTCGCGTGTCTGTGATAAAAATCGGTGGGTTCCCTATCCAGACAACAGCTGAGGGACATCTTTTGCCAAGCAACCACCATTAGAGCACGAGTGACGCTCTGTGACTCATCTCGCAACTTTAAATGCACTTGACATGCAAAACCACATAAAATTCAAGTGTAAGTCAAACAAACAACAAAAGAAAAAAGAAGGGGTGACAGAGATACAGGTAATGGTGGAACCGCCGCAGCGCTGACGACATCTCTGTAAATCGCTCGCCCTATGCCACTTTACTCGCAGCTTTTTATGAAATTCCCCTCAGAGCTGAAACACAAGGCTTTTCCTCCTGCGTTCGTGATGTAACTCAGGGGCCAGAACCAGGCCGGGAGATAATGATGATAATGCGTTTAAGTCCCAGGAACACCGGGGCCTTCAATGGGATCTGATGACCTCGTTATTTCTCATTAGTCTCCCCGAGGCACCTAGACGAAGATTTTAAAGGTGGTCCAGAGGTTAATCCTGCAGGGAGAATGAACCCGCTCCTCTGCATTGGTTTCTGGTGCTGCTGGACGAGCTGCCTCACTTGGCCCATTGGTCAGTGTGGGAGCTTCTCCAGTGTCCCAGATAGCCCACGCTGTCCCATGATAGCCTTTTGCCAGATAACCCGACAGAGGGATAAATATCTGTCACAGTGATCCCTTCCTACCCACCTCGCTCCCCGATGACCTCTGACCCTCCAGCTTCGCCTCCCTGCATTCTAACTCCCATGGAGCCGCATTGATGTGTCACCCACCTCATCCATCTCACAGAGTGACATTATTACTTATCTTCTATTTAGAAAACAACGTTTCCGGGCATTTGCGCCATTTCTGAAACCGGCAGTCCTGTTTTAATCAAAAGAAGCCTTGTCAAGTGCTACTGCAAGAAAACAGTATTTCACACAGCTGTGTTGCTCCTATTTGCTGTCAATAACTGAGGATTGCACAACAACTCCAGTGCTTGAGAGTACTGCCAGATGTTCTTCTTCCCCCTCTTTGTCTTTTTATTTTTTTGTTTTGTTTAGGAGCTAAAAGTCAGGTGATGACAGGCCTGGGAAGTGTGAAGGGTAAAACACAGAGTTATGCTTTCCAATTAGCCTGTTGATTTATTAGCCTGCTCCTTGTATTGGGTTTAGCCTGAATCAAACCCGAGCCTCACTGATTCGGGTTCACCCAGAACAAAGTGGACAAGGGCCAGAGAGCTTAAAAAACAAAGAAGACAAAAAAATACAGCAAAAGAACTTCATGCCTCTCTTAGACTCACACATTCCACACCGAAATCTCCCCAGCAATGCGTAACTCCTGAGATCCAAGACTTATGTCAAGAGATAAAATGGAGCAAAAGAAATACAGAGAGGAGATAAATAATATTGAATTAATAATACGATGTGAGAACACAGGTAATTACCAACGAGATTAGAGATATTAAAGTCAGTTTATGTACGTTTTTCAGAATGTGGAGTACCGCTTCAGAGTCGAGTTCGTCTGTATCTCAAGCCCTATCTGATTGGTATGTGTGTTTGTGCTTATGTGTGTGTGTGTGTGTGTGTGTGTGTGTGTGTGTGTGTGTGTGTGTGGATGGATGGTTTGTTTAGACTGGTCGGGAAAGCGTGAGACCAGAGTGAGTGGGCAGAGGCCACACTTTAGGGTTCAAAGTAAAGCGGGGAGGGACCCCCTCGTTTTGGAGGAATGTCGAGGAGGAGGCTGATGGTTAGCTGGAGATGGTGTAATTAAGGGGTGTGATTGTGAGAACCTTCCCTTCCCCGGGCCCTGCAAGGGTCACAGATAAAAGAGCAGCCCTCCTCCTCCGTCGCGCTCAGATGTGTAAAATCACGCACGCTCTAACGCATGTCTCGTCCCCCGGCGCGAGACACAATCAGCGGGACAGATTACCTGGGGAGCAACCTGGCGAGCGGTGGGTGACGGTGGCTGCGGGTCGTAGATCGTGTCTCCCCCAACATTGGAAGCCCATTGGGCCCACATAGGGGCCTCTGAGGAACGCCATAAATTAGCCAGCTCTGGGAGGCTCCTTCTAATCATGTGGGCCTGTGTGTCGCCCTGTTGGTGTGGTTGTAGTAATTTGGCCCTGCCTGACGTGCTATTTGCAGAGTCAGCACTCGATGACACACTGCCGTGCCTTGCCTTTGCGAGCGCGACGCCGTGTGTCACGCGCGACAGCAGGGCGTGGTGTGGGAGTATAAGTGTGCTGTCGTGTTTTTGCTGACTAAACGCATCAGCATTTGTTTGGCGAGGCGGCGCAAAGTTTTGCTGTCCCCCTCCCCCCCCCCCCCCCCCCCGTCCTGACCCACCTTCCCCCTTTCACATCGTGGCCAGAACTTCCACACAGCTGGCTGGCATTGTGATCACGAGCCATCATTCACCCTTTGAGAACAGGACTCCCCAGTAATCCTCAGTTATGCACACAGACTGGTGCAGTGTGGAGTGATAGTGTAGCATATTTAGGACACTATTCAGGGCCCTAATGGGGTGCGTTCTTCTTGTCACAGCGCAGCTATTAGTTGAAAACATCTAGACTGTTGGATGTTGGTGCAATTTGTTTAAAAGTGGTCAGCGTGACACAATTCCTCACTGTCTCACTGTTGTTTGCTGTTTTCACACTGTCGATTTGCTCACTCAAGAACAAGAGCAGGAAGATGAAAAATAAAATATCACCGACGGCTTTTCTTTCTTTTCTTTTTTCCGGGAGAGACAACATAATCCTTTCAAGAACCCCCTTCCCCAAACCCCTTAGCTTTCGATCAACTCCAGATGAGGGGGTTTGCTCGGACCCTGATGACTCTCCCCTTTTTTCTCTCCTCCTTCCTCCAGGGTGCAGGATAGAGAACTGCGAGTCCTGCTTCAGCAAAGACTTCTGCACCAAGTGCAAGTCAGGCTTTTACCTACACAAAGGGCGCTGCTTTGATAAGTGCCCCGAGGGCTTTGCCCCGCTGGAGGAAACCATGGAGTGTGGAGGTACGTGAAACAAACACAAATATGTTCACACAAAAAGAAAAGCGTCAAGAGAGTAAACAAACCACTTCACACCTCACTTTACCTGTACACTGTATTCTATAACTTCTCAGTTGTCCTGCTTATTTTGTACCGAACCGGGACCACACACAAGGAGGTTTTAGCATCCCAGTAAAGCTCCGTGGCCTCCGTATTAAGGCTTGACCCGGGGGGGGGGACTTTGAGTCGCCTCCGAATTGCACTCGGCCGTGGTTTCACTGCGCTTCACTGCGCTTCACTGTTTCTGTGTGTCTCTGCAGAGGGCTGCGAGGTGGGCCAGTGGAGCGATTGGGGAGCCTGCACCAGGAGAAACAAAACCTGCGGCTACAAGTGGGGTCTCGAGACCCGGACGCGGCACATTGTAAAGAAACCACCCAAGGACACAATACCCTGTCCCACCATCGCCGAGTCCAGGATGTGCAAAATGGTCATGAGGCACTGCAGGAGAGGTAAGGACGTTACACAGCCATATGTCGATGTGTGTGAAAGAGATACCGTCCATTTTGGAGTTTACACTGCTCTGGTGGATATTAAAGAAAACAGGCCACGTATCCCGCAGGAGATCTCTTTCCCCCTCTCAGAGTTCCACCTGTTTCATGTAACCCTTGTACCTTCCACTCAATTTTGTTTTTTCACCGTCTGTGTTTTTTTTTTGTGAGGTGCACGGTAGTGTTTCTGTGCGTGAAATATCAGTATTTTTCCATGGCATCCTTGTTCAAGCCAGCTCCTTCTCTGAGGTATATATCCCCCCCCCCCCCCCCACTCTCCCATCTCCCTTCCCCTCCTCAGTGGAATACTTCAAAGTACGAACTGCAGGTTTCCTCAATGGCTGTCTCTGTTTCCTCCCGTCAGCTCGAGAGATATTTGCGGTGCACACAGCTTGTATGTCAGGCCATTAAATGAGAAGTCAATTCTGGAATTTCTCTCGGTGTGAATACAGCAAAGGGAAATATTTTTTTTTCAAAAAGTAAACCATTCCTCTCAGACGGTCCAAACACACCATTTGGGGCGATGGCCTCAGTTTGAAGTGCTTTTAAAATAAATGTATTTCCCCTTAATGCACTTTTACTCTCATAAACTTTGGATTAGGAAAGGCCAAGTGTAAATATTTAATTCACCAAATAAGGAAGCAATTACAGTGGCAGATATCATTCAGGCTTTCAAAAATAAGAAAGAAAGAAAAACATTGTTTAACAGAAAGACAAAAATATTCTAACCTCGAGGATTTTTCTCCATTTTTGGCCTGGAGTGTTGGATGGGAGGATCATTAAGTGAAGTGGTGAAAGTGTAAATAAACTTGAAATAAACGCTGATGTTTTCTCATATTACAACACTGCCGTGGCAGTCGCTGCTCTCTGGGTTGGAAACTGTGATCCCATGGCACATTTAGTTCCTAAAGCCCCGTCTTGTTTGTCGGGGAAAATCTCCCCAACCCCAACGAGCACCGCTTCACGACTTTGCCGTGCCTGCGTGACCTTTTCCAAGAAACTTTATGACCTTCTTTAATGAAAAAATGTGGCATTGTTGCGCATGGTTACTGCCATTAATTATCTCGAAAAGTCACCGATGGGAAGTTGTTGTGTGGTGTAAAGTGCATAGCGGAACCATTCTTCTTCAGTCCTTTATAAACCGACAGCCGACTCCCCATGTCCTTCTTGCTTAAAGCTACTGTTCATGGCAAACCACTCGGTGCAGTTCCTTATCCAGTGACTGACTTACGTCCCTGAGGAAGATCAGGCGGTGTGGTTAAAAGCCGTGCGTGAACGTGTCACTGTGTGTGCATCTTAGGACTCCCCGGGCTCGTGAAGTGCCGCTGTGGCCCATTTAATAAAGGTAAATCTCAGACTCGGCATGTGTTGTTAATTCCCCCACCGCTCGGCCGCCAGTGAAAAATCCCTACTTGGCAAAAGCCAGTGAAATGCAACACTCTTCAGTTCAAATAAATACAACGTAAAAAAAATGTAAGCTGCCGAAGTCGGAGCGGGAGGAGATTCAGTGCCGTCGCATGGGAGCCTGACCGACTGACATTGTAAAATAATCACTTCCCGTTTGTGATAATAAAGCATAGTCCTGTGGGAGGAGAGGCCGCCCTCTGAAATGCAGGTGATCAGGATGTGGAGGTTCATGAAAAGGGCTGCAATATGGCTGAGGTCATCATGAAGTACCTTGTTACGTGACCTTTTAAAAGGAATGCAATTTTCAAGCTATAGATCCCTAGTGCTTCTTGAAATAACAGGATTTGCAACGCAGTGTGGTAAATTGAGTCTTTAAATAGAATTTAGAAAACTTGTAACCTCAATGTATGGATTTCATACTCAGAAGGAAATATAAATGTAAGAAGTGCCTATACTGGTCACTTGGAACTTGAGACAGTCTAAAAATTGAACATTTTCATCAGCTCTTCTCGCCGGACACCAGACACCAATGTTTAGGATAAGCATGGGATTATGTAACTGCAGACCGTAAAGATGCTGTGGATTAAATGGAGACAGGAAATAAGAGGACGCGGCATGTAGGTATACACTATTTATGGCAATGATTATCTGATCACCCGGCTTGCATTTCTGCATATCTACGTATTTAAATTACACTGGACGTCATTGACAGATCCCTGTCTCCCAGTTTAGAAAAGTACGCGAATGATCTTCTTCTTCTCCCTCTGTGTGTGCAGAGACCTAATCCCTATATGTAAAACACACACAAGCAGAGAAAGCAAAGCCCAGATAATGTCACGAGGCGTTCACAGCAAACACGGCGAGTTGTGTAAACCGTGTCTGATGCGTTCCGTACAAGTTGCTGATCAGTGTAAACACCGTATATCATTCGCACTGCTGGGATTCATTTTCTGTTCTGGTTTGACATTTGGCAGAACAGCATTGTCCTGATAACGCACTCTGTCCCCAAAATAGCGGGGGAAAGACTGCGTGGAGCACACGGACAGACACAATATGTGGTGCTGCTCTGTCACAAGTGCTATTTCCAGCCAGCTGTCGAGCGGATTTTAAGCAAACTTTTGAAGTTTGGCAAGTACGTTTCCAGCAGCTGCACTGCACGGATCTGCACCTGAAGCTGTATAGACCCTTTTACAGCTGACGTCATCAAAAATATGTGTTAATAATCAGAATGTCTTGCTGATGTAACGTTACACGCTAGGTTTCAGCAGCCAATACATGCATATATCTGGCCATAAATACTGGGCCACTTGCTGACGTATTCTACCCACTCACTAATGACACACAGATCTGGAAAGTCCAATTGTTTAGGTTGCATTTGCGATCTTTGGTGGATAATGCCCTTGCATAGGTTGACAAACTATTGCACAATGCTGCACTTCCATTGCCAAACTGTGCATGCTCGTTGTTCATCATTGTATAACATCTGTGGATAGTTTGACCTGCTTGTTTGTTTTTGACAGTGAGATTAAACAACTGCAGCATTACCTATTTGGAAAAAAAAAGGTGTTGCTATGAATCACATTTCTTCCGGAAACATCAAGTGATTAGGAAACCGCCCGAGCAAGTGTTGATGAAAATCCTTGTTAAACCCAGCCAGCTGTTTAATTTTGGTTTTCACATAACACTTCAATGGAAGATGCGCGAGGCAATCTCCAGAGGAATAAGGAAGTCTTGTCTCGTGGCTGCTTGGCCGGTGTTTGCGCCAGGTTTTTCTGCATTGTACCCCTGAGACGGTAAAACGCTCTTCTATCCTCCGGATCCCCGGAGTGGTGCTCTGAATTGCCTATAAACGATAAAGAGACTTTATTAATAGCTGCTCCAGCACTATCACCATTGACAGACTACCCCCCCCGTCTTGTGAGCTAATGGGAGGAGGGTAGAGGAAAGGTGAGGAGAGTGATAACACAGCAGCGCTCGGTTGTGCCACGTTGATGCCGCTAAGGAACTCCCTGCAGCGATTTCCCAGCAACCCCTGTCACCAGATTCACTGGTTTACAAGCAGTCGTGTGTGTGACAATCAATCCATCTGGTTATTTTTCCCTTCCTGCTCTCTTGCCCACCCACTCCACTATAATCTTTTGCACAACAGCTGCTTCTGTCATGTCAGTGACATTAGATCTTGTGTAAACAACTTTAAAATGTAAAAGCTCTCCAAACAGCCACTCTTAAGGTAATCCCTGATTTGGGATTTAAGAGGGACTAAAGTCCGACACAAACGCACCACTGCAACTCGGGCTAATTTCCGACAGTTTTTACAAATTGGCTTTCAAATTCTCAGACGGCGCAAAAGTCTTTGTGGTGGCAGGCCGGAAGTTGCTTGCTTGATTTGTAGGTGCAAGTCGGTCCAATTTGAGGGGGGGCATTTGTAGCCCAAAGTGAACCCAAATCAAGAACAGAAGTTGAATCTGATAACAGAAACATATTGTTCCAGAACAATGCAGTTCAGCTTCCAGAAAAGGAGAGCAGAGAGAGGAAGAATAAGAACATAGGAGCATATAATGATTATCTTTGGCCATTGGATCATGTACCTGTACTTGGAGAGCTAACGGCCTTCGTGGGAGTATTGATCTCCAGTGTGTGTAACCAGAGAAACCATTTCTGCTGTAGGGCTCAATCGAGGTCAAGCCCCCCATCCCATCAGTCATCTGAGTGCTCGGATCCAGCCACCACTAATACGGTCCGTCATAACTTCTGTGTGCAGGTTGTGTTTATACTGTAACTGTGATAACTGCCTCTTGTGTAGCCATGATGCCCAGTCGATTCCCTCCACCATCAATTTGAAACCCTGGTTAAACAAGTTTTCTTGCGCATTGATGAGGGTGTAGAGGAAGATAAACCCGCCTGGACCCAGTTCACCACCTCATCACTCCTCCGCAATGTGACATCAGAAGGCCCGGCGGGGTTCTTTGTCTGTATTTAAAGCCGTGGACATGACAGAGAGGCGGGCAGTTGTTTTAATTTACACCACAAGCACCTACAGTCTGGAACAGGCGACCAAAGTGAACCCAGATCCGCCCCGGGATCGACCAGACCCCAGGAGGATTTGGTTGACTGGTGGGATTTACGCCAGGTTCTGTCTGAAGCCAGTGTGGTTCTGCGGTGCTTCCGCAGTGCTGTGGACCTCCTGGTCCTCACCGTCTGCGAACCATCTGCTCCAAAGCCTCTGCTCCTGTAAAACGATGCACAGAGCAACGGTGATTGCCTCAAATCCGCTGCGGAGGAAGCTCAACCGCCTTGTCTGTTGCGCACACTGCCCGAGACACCAAACAATTCCGGTTTCTGGCAGTCTTTGCGTACGAGCAGGCGGTTAACGCCCGTGCATGCGTGTGAGTTTTGGTGTTTATACTCGCTGTGCCAAGGGGTTTAAGCTCTGGCGAAAGATGCCGTTCACTTCTGAGCATTTTAGTTACGCAGCCAGTGTGATCACATCTGCGTCTAGCCCGCGTTTGGCTTGGAAACCCGACATCCAAACACATTTCTGGATGTGTTTTTGTCAGACTGTTAGCCTTCTATCAGGCCAGATTTTTATTTTATTTTTTCCCTGAAACAGCTGCACGCTTTCAACTTGAGGCTAATTGACGGAGCGTGTTCTTCTCGTCTCAGCAGAAGAGCTCATGGTGCCGTTTGTCCAAGCCAAACACCGATCGAGCCCTGCTCGAGCCACCGCTCTGAAGTCTACCCAGAGCACTTGAGAACAGAGGTTTGCACTTCTTTTCCTCCATGTACTTATCTCATTATTCCAATGACTGGTCCCCGGGTGTGCACCACGGGAAGTCAGGACTGTTGGAAGGGAGAGCTGGTGCACAGATGACAAGTCCGGCTCTCATCTCTGCCACAGCGGAATGACGGCTGGTGATTAACGGCGATCTCTGGCCCGGGTAATATCACGGACAATCCGGATCAGTTCTTCCCGCCAGCGGGAGAGGGGCGAGGAGCGTTTTCCCAGGACAGAAGGAGAGCACTAATTGGCAACCGACCTGTCACAGTGATTATGTGTGCCTCGCACTGCAGCCTGTTGTGACTGGGGGAGCCACAGCTTAATCTTCATTTAATAAGGCCGCTCCATAGGGGCTGACACAGTAGCTGGTGAGAAGGCCCTCAGAAGTGGCCTGTGTCCTTTGGACGGCATGGACGGCCTCTGGACACAGGGCCTGGATTTGCATCTGACTGGTATTAGCTTGCACCGTTCATTCATTTAATCGAATGCTGCAGAAAGCAAGTTGTGAAGATGTAAAAAAAGATGTAAAAAATCTCACTTGCATTGAGAAACATAATGATGATTTCCTCACGCTCTGCACACACACACGACTGTGAAACAGTAAAGCTGAGATGACAGAGAGTCTTTTGGAAGCTTTGCACCGGGCTGTAGTGAATCAGAGTCCGGGTGAAGAGGAAAGACACATCAACCTGTCATTGACTTGGCCAGGTCTCCAGCGTCCCAATGCCAATGGCAGTTATGGTCACCGCTGCGGTCACAGTCGCAAATTAACACAAGTTCTGTTTCAGCTATAACATATTTGTAAGTCTCTGCCATGGATTATTCTTTTTTCCCCCTCCTTTGTCTCTGCGCTTACGCATTATATTTCCTCCTAAATGGATACAAAAATTACTATCTGCTCTCGTCTGGACTGCTTTATGCCGATGTCCTCGAAACCAAACTTTCTGGGTTTGTTTTTCTGCCTCGCGTGCAGTTGAGCCATGTTAAATCTTCTGTCGGAGGAGAAAGTCATTACCAGTAGTCTCCGAGACTTCTCTGCCCTGGGTGCATTCCTTATTAGGACGGGAGGGGGGAGGTCTCTGATTAACTTCCCACTAAGTGCCCCTGCTCTCTGACCAAAATAAATATGGCTGCTGTCATTTTGTCAGCAACTGTCTTCAGAGAGCAATATTTGAAACACCCCGTGATCCTGCTGGCTTTTATATGGAGAATCCATCGTCATACCACAGGCATGAGCCATAAACATGTGGAGGCCTTTCAAAGAGGGGGGGATGGATGGAAGAAGGGGAGTGAGGGTGGAAGAGGAGGGGTCAGCAGCGCTCGCTGGGGCTTCGTGCTCCACATTATTGTCATCTGGTCTTTTCCAAGCAGGAAGAAAGAGGAGGGGTGTTTCTTTTTTTTTTCACACTCTTTGGCCGTTTTGGCAGTTGAGTTGTGGTTTTGCTGAACTGCCTTTTGTAGACCCGTGCACAAATATTAGATGCAGCAGTCCTCTAATTCGTTTGACTCGCTTGGTTGTGAAGCGTGCATCAGTAGTTACGCTATTCCAATGAACCCAAAGGGATGTAGATGTTTTTCCAGAGTACACTTTGATGTTGAGTAGATGCCCATTTGACGGCCAAAACATCTCGGTGTTGGTGTTTGCACTCACCCATGACTACGAGCTGCATGGTCTTACACAACCGCGACCTAAACGGTTCATTTCTAAGCTCGAAAACCAGCATGCGCATATTGTTCGGTGTGAATTTGTCAAAAGAGGAGGACCACCGCGACGCTTGCGAGGCTTCCGCTGCCGTTTTTCTGGCAGGAGGAAATTAGGCATATGGTTCTGACATCAACAGCCCCATCAAAAACAGACGTACATAAACAAACAAAGTGGCAGCAAACTGGAGGGCGGGGGGGGGGGGGGGAGATACTGTACAAGTGGAAGGTTTTGATGTTCTCTCCCCCTACAAACGAGAGCCATTTCCCCCCAACTGAGCAGTATATGGGCCGACATTGCCCGTGACACGGTCAGGTCCGTAAAGCGAGCCCTCGGTGAACGTTCCCTTGACAGGTGTGAAGTTACACCCTGTGATTTTTTTTTAAAATTTTTTACAGCAGATGAGACACGGTCTGTGTCTTTACAGGGATGGATGGCAACAGCTTGTGATGAGATCTTTGAAGTAGGGTTGGACTCATACACGGACCTCTTTTTTGTTCTTTTATGAATATTTCTGATGCCTACCAGAGACGTCCACTTGTGACGCGACGGTGGTTTGCCCCCTGAGCCACAGTTGGCGATTATTTCCTCATTTTATATCAGAAGGCTGAGCAGAGAAATGGATACAGTGATGTCTTAAAGGATTTTACAGAGCAGCTTCAGGGGTAGCAATCTGTAAAACCTGCAATGAAACCTGCCTACCCTGCTTTTAAAAATTTCATTAGTATGGATTTGGAGTGTGCTATGATGATCCAAACGTAGCTGTAGAGGCTCTTCCACTCTGACAGGCATAACATTCTGGGAAAACACAGAATTTTGTACTTTATTGGAATTGTTTGGAATGGGGAACGATATCAGAAGCACACGGGCTCATCTGTTTTCTGCTTCAGTCCAGTGTCTATGTCGTTCTGACCTCATATTGGAGCGGGCCCCTGTGTCGAGGTTTCTCACTTCATATTTAGATAACACAAGCCGATCAGAGTGGGATCCGTCTGAAGCATCCCTGTCTGCCAGACCTCCAGTCCGACACTGCTGCCAGCTCTCCCGCGGGCCACAAAACACTTTCATCTCCACCCAACCGGGCCGATGAGGATGTACACACACACACACACGCATTTAGAGACACACGTCCGCGCAGCCAGTGAGTGTGAGACATGCGTAATAGACACCACCAAACAATAAAACAGACCTCACAGGCAGAACAAGTGACCACATTATCGACTCTTTTCCCCCATCCCTCTTTCCATCTTTTTGTCCTGTCTCGCACTCCGATGACACTCTCTCCCTCATGTTTCGCATAACGCGGCGCGGGGCCGTCCGAGGATCTCTGTGCACACAACAGAGGAGGACATGTTCGTGTGGCGCGCGACGTTTCGAGGCCAGCGCCTCGTGCACCGGAGTCCTCCCTCTCCAGTGGTCTGGCTGGCTGGAGGGAGGAAAGAAGCGAGGCGAGGAGCCGAACGGGGGGAGCCTGAAAACATCTGGCGCACAGTTGCACTGGCCTCAGCCACCAGAAGCCCCGCTCCTCTCCACCCTCCTTCCCCCTCGTGCTCCATCTCTGGTGGGATTCTTCACAGAGACATCCCAGCTTTTAATTACAGCTGGTGATTCAGAGAGAGGCTGTGGCTTCTGACCCACTCATGTCCACGAGCGTGGACCCAGAGCGCGCAGACATGCAGACACAACAAAGCAGCAAGTATAGACCTGCCGGCCTTTGGCTGTGTGTACGTCTTTTTGTGTGTGTGTGTGTGTGTGTGTGTGTGTGTGTGTGTGTGTGTGTGTGTGTGTGTGTGTGTGAGAATTAACTGTGACAAATACAGGGGGGGCGTGCAGACTAATAGCAGAGCCATTACAGTGGTAAGTAGAGGCCAGGGCCAACTTACTAAGGTAGCACAAAAAAGCAAAACACTAGGGTGATGTCACAGGTTAGAAATTTCAGCTTAAAAGGACAGCTCACCCTAAAATTAAAGCTAGGTGTTTTTCCTCTTACCTGTAGTGCTATTCATCGATATAGATTGGTTTTGTGTGAGCGTTGGAGATATCGGCCGTAGAGATGTCGGCCTTGTCTCCACTATAATGGAAACACCCGGCTTCGTGGTGCTCAACCAGCTCAACAGTCTCTTTCCAGATATCATGACCAGGAACTATTTTCTTTCAACCGTATTTCCTACATGAAACCACTCACAAAAAGTCTTTCTCAAAATAATTCAATTATATTAACCGGCTCATGATATCTGGAAAGAGTCATTGCTGTTGAGTGTTCGAATGTGTTTTTTTTTTTTTGCCGCTTTGAGTACCACAAGCCGTGTCTAGTTCAATTCAATTTGAGAGAAAGCAGACATCTCTACGGCTGATATCTCCAAACAATCTTGATTGATGAATAGCACTACAGGTGCATTTTTGAGTCTGGCGTGAACTGTCCCTTAAATGGAGAAAAAGGCTCGCACAAATTAGAGTTTTCTCACTGCATAAGACACAAGCACCAACCACATGTCTGTCTGTAGTTATGTCGGTACGAGCAGCCTGCTCAGAGCAGGGTTTCAAACACACACTTTAGTCTGCATTAAAGCATTTTCTCACACCTGGCTGTAAACAGAGCATTGACATATTATCACCTTATAATGTGGCTTCATTGTTATCAAACAGATGCCTATTAAAACATCTAGGGGACACGAAGCAACATTAGCATTCATTTGGAGGCTTGTTTTTGACCAGCTGGTAAATGCAAGTCATACATTTACACTCTTATGGCTTTGTTATGGTCTCCTGAGAAAAATCTAGCTCTGTAGCTGCTAAATGCTCCTCTTTGTCCCGCAGCTAGTCATTTGGTGCTAGCAGGGAGCGTACAGTGGGTTCATCAGAACTTTTTAGCTGAAAATGAACTGCCCACCACTGCTACTTTTAAACATGATGCTGATGAGAGCGGCGAGACTGAACAGTAAAGTTGCAGATCATAAAATCAAATAATAAGTTTGAAGGAAACTTTTTTTTTTGGTTATTTTATACGTGGTACAATATGTTAACAAAGAGACTTTACAATAAAGTAAACGATAACATTACAGTTTTTGTACATGGTTTTGTACAAAATAACTACAATGCGTCTGAATCGTGACATTTTTCTGGGTTAGCTGACCCCTTCCCAATTTGGGACACTCACATTTGGTAAGTACTTTTCCCAATGTCTGTATTTTGAGTGATCTGCTATGCGGGAAATACCCGCGACATTGCCTTTCCAGTGAATGTAGCACGATGGCTCCTCGAGGAAAACCTCAGGACATGATTGAGTGGTCTGTGTCATGAAACCCAACCCATTCCCAGGTACCGTATCGAATCCCTTCAAACATAAATGCTCCTTCCCGCTGGGTGGCAAGGTTCAGGACCGTGATCCCGTCGGGCCTTGAGACATTTCTTTCGGATTAGTGGGAGCTTAAGCATCTCTTTGATTTGATTCCCTTCTCCTGCCCCTGCTGCATCTCTGACAGATGCCGCTGCCTTCTGGAGTACACGAGCCTCTCATCGTCGAGGTGAGACCCTGAAATGACCGTTGAAATTACGCTGTAATCATACACGGCTAAAAACAACAAGAAAATGTCTGCCATATGCCTCAAAGCCCTCTGTTTGTGTTTTAGTGAGTTGAAGGGGCATTATTGACGAGAGTGGGAGAGCGGTGCCTGGAATCGAGGAGCTGAGCGGCGGTGACTCTTATTGCCCGTGTCTGTGATCAGATCTGTCAGAGCCACTCAGCTGTCTGTCTGCCTGGTGTTTGACAAAGTGTTTGATGCAGCACAGGCCTTAGAGAGGATCAAGCCCTTCCTCAATTGGCTTTACCTCTCTCTCTCTCTCTCTCCGCCCGTGCAACAGGAGCTCCGCGAACACATCAAACAGCCCCCCCCCCCCCCTCTTTTCTTCCACTGTGAACTAACAAACTATTTTTACCAAAAAATATGTGCAGCCTGTCTGATCATCAGAGGAGACAGAAACAAGGGGCGACTTTCGAGAGTTAGTCGAACAATCAAAGAAAACAAAAAGCGCCGGCCAGACTTGATTCCCTCATCACTGGCCATTGCACGGGGATTGCGGCATGATCCCGATGGCCCCCGTCTCTGTTTTACTGTCTAAGCCCGTCTGACTTAGCTTGGCTCCCCGCTTGTTAGGGTCTGGTCTTGTTTTGGGACAGTTGTGCTCCGTGTCCAAACATGTGAGGGATTTCCTCCTGGGGTTTCCCGGTAGAGAGGAGGGCGGATAAAGGGACTTGTGCAGAAATGAGATATAAAGAGGGAATCATGCCGGACAATTTCCTCCTATATCCTCGCCATGTTCCCTCACAGACCCACAGAGACCGGGAGGCTGCAGACCAGGTGGCGTTAGACAACGAGGAGCACGAACACGCGTTGTTGTTGTCGTGCACGGTGGAGATTGCTCACCTTGTTCTTCTCAATACAGCTTCAATCTTTCCGCTTACAGGGCACATATGAGGTTTTAGTAGATTTACCATCAAAATATCTTTAAACTGGCTAATTGAGCTAATGTCAGCTTAACTATGTATTATAAGTCAGAGCCTCACCAGTGTAGAAAACAAGCGTTAGAAACAGCATTGTTCCCATGCTGCCATGTAGAGGTAATCCTAGTATTGTAAGGATGACAAGGAAAAATATAAGATCAGACTTTCATTGCATTCTATCGCAGCACAGCTTCATGTCTTTTTTTAATGTTTACATTACAACAGAAAAAGGCATAGGACTATCTGATATTTGGCAAATGCAACTCTTTGTCGGGCAATGAGTTTGGCAGTGGTTGCTCCGAGCTGCCAACATTACTCTAAACTCTGACAGCAATGGCTCCCTGGAAATGCAGATTTACCTCCTCAGATAAATAATCAGTGTTCCAAATATTTGTTTAGTAGCGGTGACAAGAGGTCACCTCCCTTGCAGGATGTGCTTTCCCTGATCCATTGTCAGTATGAGGGTGCTTTTAAAAGTGCACAGTTAATCCTGGCGGTGTGCTGGTTTACACAGAGAAGAAGATTTGTTGAGGACCTCCGGAGTGAGTGCGTTTCATTCCATTAGTCAAAGGATGCCAAGCCAGATTTGCTGTCAAACGGAAAAGGTAGAGTGTGTAAGAGTACACCAAACTGATCTGCCAAGTCCAGCTTTTATTAGCTTTTACTTCTTAATGGCACTGCAAAGATAATGAACCACATTAAGCTGCGTCAGTGTAAAGACATGGAGATGACAGTTATGTTGGAGTAGCTTGAGAGCAGCTTGTTATCGAAGCTTGAATAGAGCAAATAAATCCATGCGGGATCTTGTGTCTGTTGAAAATGATTAATTTCATCAGCCCGATGCAATACACTTATCGGAAACTGAGATGAATGACTCTCATAACTCTGTGAGACACTTCGTGCTTTATATCAAAGCATGTGGGAATTATCAAAGCCTTACGCACGAGGCCTCGTATTGATATAGAGGACTTGGAAATCAAAGTGGAGTCGAAGTGGCCCTTTTTCTAGCGTTGAGTAAAGACAAACAGAGTCCACATCTGTGGTAGCTTCCCTGCTAGAATGATGCATTTGCTACTGTGTGTCCCAGCAGGCCTCCTGATCTTTGGATCCGCGGCCACATTTTAAAGCCGCTCCCCTCGTACGCTGCAGCTATCTTCAGCCCGCCCCGCCCCCGTGCACACAACAAATACACAAAACAAACGGACCCAAACCAGCAGCGGGCCCTCAATATCGGCGCGCAGGGCCTCCCTTTGATGAGTGCTGAGCTTTATATTTTTTTCTCATCCGAAATGAAACACAACATTAAGCCATTCATTAAAGTCAACTAAAGCTAATTATCCCTCATTTACCCAAGTGCCCGCGGGGCAGGAGAGCCCCATATACTTAGGCCCAGATGTGTCGATGAGTCAGTCGGGGGAGATAGCAGACCGCAGAGAGGGGCCGCTCGCTTCTCTCTCTCCCGAGTCCTGCGGTTTCAAGGGCGCATCAGACTTGGCGGGCCGGTCGTAATGCCGGTTCGCCGCCTGGCTGCTGACGTAACCCTCATGACACCATCAGCTGTGTGAAGCCACTGCAATACAACAAGGTTCCATTTAGTGGAAAACAAAGTCGATAATGATCAGTTATGCGCCTGAATAATGAGGACAGAGCATGAAACCTCACTAGCTGGCACATTTTGGAGTTTTGCCGTGGCTGAGTGGCGTCAACGGCAGGCTTCCATTTGAATGATCTCTCATTGCTTGGAGGTGGCGACAGTGCGCGTGCAGATTTCTGCTTTTAAGCTAAACTGCTCAGTCGTCACATTTTGGCAGCTTCAAGCGGAAGTGGGAAAACCATAACAGTTGGCAGGATGTCGGAGCCCAGAAACCATATAACGTCATGTGATTGAACTCTTCAGACCTATTTTCTTCTTCTGTGTCTGGTGCCCCCACCAGACATTTAGAAATAATGGCTGAACCGCTTTTACCGCCGGGATGAGGAAATCTTGCTCTTTCTGAGACCGGTTGTTGCATTTTAGGGGAGACGGCCTTTGTATTTTCATGTGAAGTTTAACACTTTATGTGAAGAGGATATGAAACTGTTATTAAAAAAAAAAATCTATTTTGGCAAAAGCGGTACAACAACGATGCCCATGTATTTTCAATTAGGCTGAAAAGCCAGATGTATTTACCCATATGAATTGTGGAAGGACCGATCCGACGTTTTCAGTCCTGATGCCGATACCTGGGCTTTGAAATATCGTCCGTTACCGAGTACAGATCTGATAGCGGTGTTTTTGGAATAATCTGTGTACCTTACTGTGAGGAAGTGACTGGGATCATCCTTTTATGTGTAAGGCAGCATCAGGCTTGATTTAAAAGTTGTTTTTCTCACCGAACAAAACGAATAAGAACATAGATTAAAAACTATAGTTATTTAATGATAAAATAAAAATTGAACACCAGCAACTTGTAAAAAATCGATTCAAGTGTACATATTTTTAATACAGCAATAAATTGGTCCAGCTATTTGAGTCAGCATTGACCTTTGCTGCGTTCACGCCCTATTGTTTGAATCGTAATTACGATCAACCAGGTGGGAAAAAAAACTCTGACTGAATCCTCGAGCCTCCGACTAGTAATTCGGAGTCTGAGATATCGGGAAGATCTAACACAGAAAATATGTCACAAAACTGTCGGCAGAATGGTTGTTAATGCATCACGGCTAACAGACATAAATAAACATCCAATATTAACACTATGCAGCTTATTGTGTTTGAGCTGTACACTGTTTGTGTCTGGTTTCACCTGGTTAGGGACTACTACAAATGCATAACACCACAAAAGAAGGTAATTTAGGCTATTTATCTGGTTTGTCTAGGTCAGCAGTAGGGCTAACCACCTCGGGAATAATGCATACACACTACCAAATTAGCATTCTGCCAAAATTGCGTGAATGCAGCACTTGCCCACATTGGGGTTAGCCTTGGTTTTGTTTAGAGTTGGAGGGTGTGTGAGCCATGCAGCCTCACTGAGTGGACGGGAGCTAAACTAACTGTTGTTAGTCAATAAATACCTCAGAAGATGTGATGCATGGTTGAGAAGGCTTTGGAGTTGTTAACCGGCACTTCTGACAGAGCCGGACTGAGTAACGTGAAGCAATTTCAATGAGTAACGACTAATTGATTGGCATTTTTCAATTCACCTGTTAAACACTGTTTGCCACACAGATGTTTAAAGAGATTCCTAGAGTGCAACGCTGTATATCGACTTCAGGAGTTGGTATTTAAGGATTACAGTGCCATGTTGACATGACAGCATCAGAGTGGGCCTTAGAAACCTGAGAACTCCTGCCTCCAAGTTTCCAACTTGGAATCCTGACCTGAAGGGATTATGCCATTTAATTTTTCCAAGTACAGTAGGAATAAGTCATTCCCAACTTTCCGACATTTCTGGAACACAGCACTAGTGTTTAAGTGAAGGTGTAGTGGACGAAATAGCTCTGGAAAGTCAGTTACTAACTTTTTGAGCGTTTTTGGAAGTTGGCCTAATTGTTTCTACTTGATAAGCTACGTATACCTTTTGAAGGCCGGAGCCAGAGGCGATAGACCAAACGGCACAAGGGAACGGTTCCCGTTATTGTGAGATGCAACAGAGCACGACTTTGAACTCTGAGGAGATCTTTAGTGTGTCATCGTCTGCTCTGTGGCCCTCCTCACAGCTTCTCACTGGTGTGAGCGACCTTCTCCAGAGGGGGGGGGGGAAACACGCTGTCCGCACTGACCATCAGGCGTATTAATCACCGTGTCAGTCATGCATGCTTTGCCGGGACTTCTCCGCTCGGAGACGTTAATCTCCGAGTCGGGTTTTCGCTTTAACTTACTGTCAGTGAAACGAAGCATCAAAGAGCCGAGCGGTGAGCTAACCTGCTTTTTTTAATCTCCGCGCGGATCCTCCGCGGGGCCATAGAGGAGAAAATAATGACCGACCTAATCCCAACATTAGCTTTTTAAATCGGAATGTGTATGTTTTAAATCATTCTCGCCTCGCAGCGCGGTGATAGTAAGCAGAGCTTGGGGGGGGGGGGGGCACAGTGAACGAAAGAGTGAATGAAAGAGTGTGCTCCAGAGTAACCTTGTTAGGGCTAAGTGACGCTGTGCAGAGAGCCTCTTGTCAGTCGGTTGGCAAGATGAGCTTCTTGTAAATGATTGTCCTCTGTCAAAAGGCTGATTTCTTTTTTCCTACATCTGACGTCTGTCTCTGCCGCAGTATTTCCCAGTAGTTTCCCTCCCAAATATCATGGCTTTTATTTTTCTCTTTGTCTGTATTTGTTACACATTTCCTCCTTCTATTGTTTTTTTTTACACTCATGCATTATTTTCATTTGTTTCATGTTTTCCTAATGTTCCAAACATCAAAGCAGCCTCCTAAAGCACCCTTTCCCTGCTGGCGGACAACAGCTCCATTAAAAGTTGTGGCCTGCCTCTGGCCTACGCCTTAATGAACTATTGGTCACTTGAGGTCATGTGTCCTGCCAACAAATCAACTGAAGTTCAGTAGCGGCATAGGGCGATGTCAGCGTCCGTAACCTTTTCCCAGACAGCAGGAGCTGTCGGTGTGTGTGAGTAAAGAGAGCGCTGGCTTGCCACAGATCCTTTCCCCTTCACAGCATCATAAATGTATGTGTGAGGAGGCCTTAATGGCCGCTAATCCAATTTCTGCCACTGAAATCAAATCTCACTGGCGCCAGTAGTTCTCTCCTTCCCTCACAAATAATGGCCTCCGCTTTGGCCTGTTTATGAAAAAGACGAGCCGCCAAAAAAAATCCCGGCTTTACCTTCCCTAAGTCCACCCGAATCTTCTGCAAAATAGTTTGGATTTCCTGTTTTTCTTCTTTATTTTTAACCTCCCCCCCCCCACCCTCATGTCCTACAAAAGTTATCAATTGACCGTCTGCGTCGAGTGGAGTGGAGGGACGGGGTAACGGGAGAGCAGGGGGAGAGTTTTCAGCAGTGTGGGATCCCATTTACCGTATGTCTTAATGCCTTCTCGATGGCAGCCATCGATTGTTCTCAAACCGCAAGCGATGGAGATAAGATTAGGCCTTCGATTCCTGCACTGCAGCCGGAGCCGTGAGTGGATGAAATCACTTGGCCTGTGCCGACAGTCGCTGCATTGCTCTTTTTTTAAGCGGGTCGTGGCCTCTGTGATTATGGTAACATACAGATAACTCCATGTAGCCTCGGGGTTGGCAAATAGAGGAAAAGTCTCTTTGCTTAAGCGGAGAAATCCTGTGTAAAAGCCATATTTCAGAGACTACGACACTGTTGCATTATGCAGACTTTCCCTCATGTACACTTATGCATATTCTTCAGTTTAGTCCTCTTTTCCAAAATAAAGATATTAGCTTTGACACAGCTGAAGGGCGCTTTGGTTTTGGCTTCGTTCCCCCTGGATATGGATTTGACTGATTATCTTTCAGTGCATCAGTTGGACAAGTAGTCTTATAGCCGTTCCGCAAGGAGATATTATTCTGGAGTGCGAGCTTAATAATATGATACGTCTAATAGCGCTTAACTCTTAGTTGGACCTTCACCATGCTGTCGTCTCCATTATTGCTGAGAGCCTCAAATAGTGATCGCAGGGACACGGAGAGGGGAAAGGGGAGAAGAAGAAGAATGATGAGGAGGAAAAAGGAAAAAGCGGTGAATCCCGGCCGGCTTTGGGAGGTTAGCGAGTAACGTCCGCCACAGTGCGTGCAAGAGGAGTTCTTTGCTCGCTGGTTTGGCAGCCGTAACGATTGGAAATGACGCTAAGTGTTTCTCAAGCTCAACGTAGGTGATATGGACGCTCGCAATCAGTGACGCACAGGCATAAAGGGCACGCATGTCATTCATGAGAGCGCGCTCACGCACGCGGGCGTACGCATAAAAGAATTCCACAAAGGTCATTTTTGACAGCGGTAAACAGCCATCCCACCGCAGGCTCTGCTTCTGATTCAGAAACACAAAACATTTTGATTTGCTCTTGAGATTTCTGTTTGTTTGTTTGATTTAATTGTCATTTCAAACTCAAACACAAATGTCAAGTTGGCAGGGGAAGATTGTATCAATGAGGGAAAACTAAACATTGGTCAAATCATGGCTTGGGGTAGTGATACTAAATGCAGCCAGAGTGGAGAGAGAAGTCTAAAGAAGGATTACAGTTTCCTGATAAAAGCCATGCTCCTTTGATTTGATCCTCACTGTGCCAGTTACGACGCAACACAACGACAGTAAATGGTTTGAAACCTGCTGCGCCTTCCAAGACAAAATTATCTTTACATGCTCTAAGATTTATGAATTTGTTCTTGGTTTTGAAAGCAATTGAGATGACTTAATCATTTCTTTCCAGGCAAATTAAACTGTTTCCTCTGTGAACCCTGGTAATCAGCTTAAGTGATTACATCGACCGTAAATATGAGATGATGAAAGCTCAGTGTTCAGCGTGCGTGTTTCCCGGAGGAAAGGCTAAATGGGAGTTCTTGGGTAGATATGATAGACCATCTCTCTCTAGTATCAGATGCCGGGGGAAGGGGCTTATGTGGGGATTGGTTGCCCTCTAGCTGTCGGCATGGAGATTGGGTTATGAAATATGATCTGAGGTTGTTGTGTCGGTGAGTTCATGAAGTGTTATCAGTTATTTTGGGGAGCCGAAGCTTGAAACACATTGATAATGATGGTACCGGTCTGACTGGAAGTATTCAGTAATATAGAGTGGACGGTATCAGCACACTGGATTCAGTAAGCATGCGTACAGCATCCTGACAATATCCAGAATCTGGTGATTTATAAGGCTACAGTTTAAAAGCGGTGACTGGAAAGCATCAGGCGTCAGCTTAAAGTATTTGGCTCCTGTTGTAAAGACCTCCAGAACTTGTTCTTCTTATTTATTTCAGGAGGAATGTTTTGTGTATCCCTTGTGTAGCATGATAATTTGACTTAATAGATGTTATCAACTTGCTCCAACACAACATCATAGGAACAAGACAAAAAGGGCTTGGAAACAACTGCCCTAGAAAGATGGAGAGCAGTAACTATGGAAGCAGATGCAAATATTGCAACGCCTTCATTGTATGCCTTTCTAGACTCATTATTTCCCCCCAAAAATCATTGCTAAAGAGCCAAAAGAATACCTGAAAAATACAGATACTGCACTCTTCCATTCATCTTTATGGAATGCTTAAAAGTAGCTCTGTTTTGCCAGTTGCCTGTCCATCTACTTATACTGAAATTTAATAGATTAATGTGTAATTTAATACATTTGAATATGTGATTAAAGGTAGCAGCTACTGCTAACGTTAAGCTAGTTACCTTTAGCTAGCTAATCACGACACGATTTAGCTACTGCCTTATTTTGTGATGTAGAATAAGAAGATGTCGGTTCATTGAAATGTAAAAATTTATCATTTGCAATAAACGCTTGGGGAAAACGAATTTCGTTTTTAGCTTTGGCTGTTTCTAGATTGTTTGGCTCAGTTTTGAAATTAATGAAAAAATCATGGATAGAGGAAGGAAAGGGGTGAAGTGATGTGAGCTAGTTTGATCACAAAGTTGTCCTAAGATAACTAATATATCTGCATTGTATACCTCTATAACTCAGTCTGCATGTGCAGTTGCTGAATTTGTTTCTGTCCTGCAGTTTTCTGTGTGTGTGTGTGTGTGTGTGTGTGTGTGTGTGTGTGTGTGTGTGT
>NW_022280111.1:0-17015 GCF_004355925.1 Anarrhichthys ocellatus | reverse complement strand
TGTGTGTGTGTGTGTGTGTGTGTGTGTGTGTGTGTGTGTGTGTGTGTTATGAGTACTGTTATAGGGAGCGTAAAACTCTTTGGATCACAGATCTCCTGCCCAGCCCTGAACTAGCCAGGAAAAGTACTTTTTTTTTTTTTAGTAATCCCTCACATATATATATATTTGTGTTTCAAGCTATTGCTGTAAATGCCGGCCTTTTCAGTTTAAATGCCGCCCTGTGTCCAAGAAATGGCCCACGAAGGCTTTGCACGTTGCAGAGGGGGTTTAATGCCGCACCACGCACTTTATTGCCGTCAAATGTAATTCATCTAGAGTTGATTGCACTGAAAGCCGTGTTTGTCAGGCCCCTAGCAACACTGTTTTGAATGAAAATTACCGTCTTTAAAGAGCAATTAGGAAAACACACCTACAGGCCAAATGCCTTTCAGCTCCAGATTTACTTTAACAAACATTATTGTACCGTAAGCCGTGCAAAGAAATCTAAAGTGGCATCAGCTAAACAAGTGTACAAAGTCCTCTGGTAATATTTTTTTCAATTGAAGGCCATGAGAGTTTGATGGAAGAGATGTTGTTTTCCAAGGGTGACTTAGCGCTGTGTGCGAGAAACTTTATAGCCGTAGTTCGGATTGGCAACGTGACTCAAAATAACAAGATTAGATTAATTGCAGGAAATAGCTCTGAGATGGTTTTGATGTTTGCATGCATCTGTATTATTCATTGGGAGACCCTATTAGCAGAGCAATATCTTGCTTTCTCATGCGTGTCGGCTTAAACGAGTGAATATTTTCAAATCTACCTCACGGTGTGGCTGTGAGAATGGAGGAATAGGTCTTTTGTAGGGGGTGCTTAAAAGGCCACTGCAACGCCAGCACATATGAGACGGCAATTAGAGATAATGCCGCATTTTACACGCCGTTACCTGTTTTTCGTGCAAGAAAAAGACCCAGGATCAAGCAACCCAACGAGAGGGGGCTTTGTTTTTTCTGTAGCCTCCCCCCTCAGCGAACCATAGCGTGGCTAGTTTCTTTGTGTTCTAGATCAGCATCCAGATAGCGTCTCATCATCCAAGCCTTACTCCACTTTTCCCCCCATTAGTTTGACTTTTCCCTTAAATTCCCTCACACTCACTCCCCCTCGCACACATACATCTCGTACACACACCTCGTTATCTTATTTGTGGCCTTGGCAGCCAGATTGTTGCCTTGCGGTTCGGTAGCCGGAGTTTTCTCTGTCACAGAGAGCAGTGGGTGCCGAGCCTCCACCACACAAGCTTCCATGAGAGCAGGAATTCAGCTCCCAGCATGCCTTGCGCGTCCAAGGGAAACCTGGGATGGATTAACCTTGGGCTGGGGGGACCTTTCCAACTTGGAAAGAGAGTTATGCAACTTCCCATACTTATCTCCCCTCTCTATTGCAGTGACAGGGAAAAGTGTTGGTCTGAACAGACATTTGTTTAAAACTGAGGTTGAGTCCTGAGGGTTGGAGCAAACCAAGACCTGATTGGTGATGTTCCCGCATATAAGGTTCACTTCTTTCTGTAATGCAGCCTTTTTTTTATTGGCAGTTGCAGAAGTGCAAGGGCTTTTTATGAATCTTCAGGAGACATCAATCCTCAAAGCACACTTTGATTCTTTTTAAGCAACTTGCAGTTAAAATTATTTTTTCCCCCTCAAGTGGTTATCTTCCTATTCCATCACCTTTTTCAAATGTTCCCAACTTTCAGACATTGTAATCAAATCCAAGCCCCAAATTCGGAGTACTCCAGCCCAAAATAAGCAGGTTGAGTTCACATAATCCATTCCACAGCAGCCCGTTTCATGACTGCTTTTACATACCGCCGTTTTACGGTCAAATCAATAGAAGTGGAGCTCACAGGTCATCAATTTGTTGCTTGCTTGAAAAGCAATGTTTTGCACCCTGTCAATATGTTGCATCATCACCAGCAGTGTTTTTTTTGGCAAGACATATTCCGACCAGATGATCAGGTATAAATTTAACATTGACAAACCGTCACTAGTACTACAGCCCTGCTCCTCGTGCACTTAAAGCAAATATGCTTAGTGCAGCATCGCACAGCTGCCAACACTCTCTTTATAGCGAGGCCAGGTCAATGAGGTTGTGTGATGGAACTGTTACTCTGTGTGGGACTGCATGGGTCTTTTCACAAACAAAATACCTGATAAATGCTGACATTTTGGGATTTTTTTTTCTTTCCTTAAGGAGGCCTCAGAGCTTCTTGTCAGTCTCCCTATAAGGACTTAGCTAACAGTAGTACACATTTTGTTGTCAAAAGTGCAGAGAATTTATTGGAATACAGGCTTGGTGGATTACAATCAGGGCCGAGTGACCCACTTGGCCCAGAAACCAACCAACACTCATAAACTGCAATGTTACGTGCCAAAGGTTTGATGCAGCAATTAGATCAAACACAAATTAAAACAAAAAACAAACAAATTAAAATAGTACAGAGATTAAAACTGAATTTTGACACTGAATTTACCGTTCCAGTTCTTTACAGTGTTTCAAACTGATTTACAATTAATCAAGTTGCCACAGAGTAATTGCCACACAGACAACCTTTGGCCTTCAGGGCCCCTGAGGGTCTGGGGCCCCAGGACAGTTGGCCACTTTTCTCTGCTGGTAATCCAGCCTTACTCGTCATGTAACATGTGCTCAAGAAGCGGATCACATGACACTGAGTGGAAGCACTTTGACACGAGGTTGAGCGAAACACAGGGTGGTCGTTACTGAGAGAATCTAACACGTGTGGGTGATGCTGATTATAAAGGGATAACCATTTCTCTCTTGTTCCCAGGTGGCTCAGGGAAGCCACGATCCAAAGAACCAAAGAAGAAGAACAAGCAGAGGCTGCGGTTTCGGGCCCAGAACCAGCACAGCGACCACTTGGCCTCTGCGCGCTCCAGCCAGTGAGGACTGAAACCACGGACTTCCCATTGAACAAAGAAGCAACGCAAAGCTGCTAGCCGCTGCTGCTGCACCCATATTCTGACCGACGACTATCACGAACCCCACCGTCCCCCCCACCCGTCCCCCGCCACCCCCCACCCTGCCCACCAGGACACAACCATGACTCATAAGTCCGTCGCAACAAAAAAACACACGTCTAACGTACGCTATTAGCATCGACACACTAAACACACGCTTCACGCCTCCCGCTGCTTCTCCCCCCTGCTGCAGTGACCAGCCAGGTGACTCTGTTCTCTCAGCCCCGCCCCTTGCCTTGCCTTGTGGACCTTTACAGTTGACATTACTGAACTCATTTCCTGTCATTAACAATGTCATTAACCGTGCAGGGTGATGGAAGACGGAGGGGTAACCAGAGACTGTGGAGGCAGGAGAGCCGGATAGAGGGAGGTGGATAGGAGAGGTAGGGAGGTAGTTGGCAAGCTACACAGCTTTCAGAAGGGGTAGGGGTGGGGGTGGGGGGTTTGGATCAGGGAGGACGACAAAAAGAACGAGGATGATGAGACGAAAGAGATTCGGCTGAAGCAAATGATGCTGATGGACAAGAAAATGGCATCTTGAACTGAGAGAGACTGTTTTTTTGTTCCTATATATTTATGTCAAAACTATCCTCATCTTCCCCTCTCAATGGAGACGGAGCGTTCCCATGTGTGGCCTTTATGTTATGTACATTTTTTGAGAGTAATATTAAAGAAATTACCATGCATAGTTGCAAAGTATTTTATTCTCAGCACACTGTTTACTGTTTACGTTCAGACCGCTTTTTGCTCTAACTGTATAGTGTGGATAAAAAAAAAGAAGAAATTTAGTTGTTCAACTAGCATGGCAACAGGATCATGTGTACATAGTTTATCTAATTATGAAAGCTTATTACTGTATTTTCAGTATTGACTTGTTCACCGTTAAAAAGGTTGTAATACCAAGCTACAGATTAAAATGATTAAAAACAAATAATAAACATAGCCGCCACATAGCTATTTCATTTATATGGTATATATTTGATTTATTTATTAATTCTATTTTGTACTTTTTTGTTCAGTGAGAACTTTGGCCTCATGCTGTTACTCTTATATGCTGAAATATTCTTTGAGTTCCCTATAACAGTGCATATCGTTAACACGTGGAAAAGGTTTTTGTCTGATGTCACGCAAAGTGTTGTATTGCATTCATTTGACCTCATCTACTGATTTCAATGTTTCAAAGTAAGATGAAAAAAAGATAAAACTATGCTTTGACATATTCTAGGTTTAATGATTAGGATCCAGCAAATGTATGGTCATAGGAGTGCATATGTGTACATCGTGTTTTATTAAAATACATTTCATGTGACTGTATCACGAAGCCTTTCATTATTGTCTTTGGCTGTATTATATGGAGCAAAACTCCGAAACTGCCGTTTTCTTGTCTCACTTCAGTGTACAATTATGTGATTTCCAAAACACTTGTGAAATCCATCATGTCGTGCTGCATGACACAAGTGCTACCTCCAGCCAAAGGATTGGATATGGTCGATTGGGCCTTAACAGCATGACAGTACTGTTAAGGGTTTGTAATTCACTATGACTCATGAATGGTACAAAACCAGCGCATGTCGTTGGTGGCTCATTCATTCCCAACATCATACCGTAATGCCCTAACAACATGTATTTGGCTGGGCCACTTTGGCTTTCATCACGCACACACATTGGATCACCTCTTTAAGCGATGCGTGTCGCACTTATTCACTTTTGTGGTGCTCAAAACATCAAATAAACACATTTTTTAAAAGTCTTCTCCAGGCTGAATCTGCCTGCCGCATGTGCAAGGAGAAAATGTTTTAATGCAAGTCACGGCTAATTAAGCCCGAGATCCACACTGTATAATCATTGTCCCAAAAGGGGAAAAAAAAAAAGAAGCTGAATCTGCCGGACAGCTTATGGATGCACAGTAGCAGATGAATCATCACACTGTGTCACATATACATCATCCTGGGAGACACAGACCACAGTCTTCCTGCTCTGGTTAACCCCCCTGAAGTCACACATGATATTTCCATAGGGAGGCTGTCAGTGCTGAAATACCCCACTCTTTATATGCTCCATGTCTATAACACAGAGCAGTTTCAGTGCCTGAACATCTTTCACAGGTGTTCAAAGTGGCACAAGAGGCTATTCATTTTCACAGCTTAACACTTCCACCGAGTGACATTTGCGCTATGGAGTCCCGAAACTGACAAAATGCAGTAAAAGGTTAGTAAACAAAAAAAAAATTGAACAGACCCCATTGTAAATAAAGACCAATAAGCTATATAGCTAAAGCTAACTTCTGTCCAGTCAGTGCATGTTTTGCTATTCGAACACAAACTGCATATCGCAAAACATTGTGGTTTTAAAGAGACAAGAAATTAAATCTCACACATCTACAAAATGTCAAGGATTCAAAGACTTTCATTTTGGTACTCAATGCACAGTGCAGACATGCACTTCAAGATGAAGATATTGTTATGAAGCATGTTGCCTGACAGCCTGGTCTCACCAAATGGCTGTGACTAACACACCAAGTAATTTAGCTTTTTATCAATGCGCAATTTTTGCATGATTTTCAGCCAGGAGACCAGAGACCAGTGCTTAGCTCATGTCTAGAAGTAAATTCAATAAAAATCCTTAATTAATCCCAAACCATGATATTCTCCTTTACCTAACAAAGTATAGTTTTGTTGCCTAAACATAACCAAGTAGTTTTTAGTTTGAATTCACAATGTTAACCACGTGTTTAAAATGTGACCGTGTGTCCGTATGTGAGCGGTTGGGAATGAGAACGGTGGAAAATGACACACAAAGCACTTAAAATGCATGATGCGAAAAAGTCCTTAAAAAGTGCGTGCTATCTATACACCTTCCCATCAGATCAGGTTGTGTCTGCTAAGTAGCGCTAGTTAAGTCACGTCTTTTGCGTTAGCTTCCCGGCTAAAACACCTGAGCTGCTGTTACAGTGATGCAGGGGGTATAAGTAAAGAATTACATTTAGACTAGTTACTGCAACAATGTCTTTTTTGAGTATTTAAAAATTCTGTTATTTTACTTTTACTCAAGAATTATTTATCACAACTATTGTACTTTGCTACATTTCAAGTTGCATCAGTTACAGAGTAAAAACAAAACTCATGTTAAAAAATCCTGATAAACCGCGTGGGCATGTGTGACGCCCCTCCCACGGTCTTGGAGGCAGTCCTGGCCAACATCAGCAGGCAGTTGGCTGACAAGGGAGGGTCATCAGCTTGATTAGGCTCACCTGGGCCTTCCGGGCTATAAAAGCTGGTCCATGTGCTTATTGTCTCTGCCTTCCTACAGCTGACATCCACCCTGCGGCACCTTCTTATGGTTCTGTGCCTGCAACACTGCCACAGCACACATTCATGCATTACTTCCATCGTTGACTTAGCTGATCTGCACACACCATTGTTTGTGTTAACTGTAGTTTTAATGAGTTGTGTTGCTTTTAAGTACAACCTTGCTTGGACTCCCTTCTTGTAACATTCCCTGAGCCGGTGTGTTACAGAAGAAAGGAGGTAAATCAGCAGCTGCAGCAGAGAACAAGCCGCAGGTGTGTCTGCATCCGCTGGAGGGCGGAGCTCCAAAGATAATGCGTTATAAATATTTGCAACCATCGAGTTCACGACCCGGGGCCAATTCAAGCCCAATCAAATTAAGGCTCACATATGGGGTTTAGTTACAATTAGCATTATTGTCTAATCTTTATAAGTGACTGATTTAATACACCACCCGGCAAGCATGCAAAGTGACACACCCACGATGTCCGTGACCTGTAAGTAGATGCACGCCGTGTCTGGCTAACACACAATGCTAAATACTAAATGCTAAAATGCTCATGGTGGATTCTCTACGGGTGTCTTCTGTGTTCACTGAGGGACTTCTCTTCAGTGAGGTATTTGAAGACTTTCTGCCGTTTAGACAGGTGAGTATAACAACACTCTGCTGAAGTCTCCAGATCTGAATGTCAACAATTAACTTTGTTGTGTCAAAACCTTAGAAATATGGTTACAACTGTCCCTGCTCTCGTTTGCTGTATGAAATGTGTTAATGTCCTCGTCTGCTTTGGAAATGTTTTATTCTACTGTTGATTCTAAAATACGTTTCAGATGTCGTGGTGTCCATACTCGCTTTATTTATTGTCTAGTATTTTTACATTGTTTTATTTATTTTCTGCAGAGTGCTCCTCTGTTGGTTTTGGACATCAGGAGACTTGTTGCTGATGTTGTTCCACTTGCAGTACTTTTACTTGTGTATGTACATTCAAGTACTCTTTCAGCCTACAGCAATATGCAGTGCAGTATGTGGATGATAATTGATGACAGCTAGCCAATTTAGTCCTCTCAATTGCTCCACTGATGTTACAAACACACACTGGACCCATCAATTCCCTGCACGGACATGGCCATCTCATTTGTGCAAGGGAAAATAGGCAATGTGGTGAGGAAAAGTTACATGTGTGTCAGAAAAAAATAAATGAGCTACTTAAAAAAATCTAAAGAAAAGTTAAATACTTTATATTTTATTTAATCAACTGACTTTTTGTAAAGGGGGAATAAAAAGCTTTTGGATTGTGTTCATTTAAATTCTTGACTCGTCTTCTAACCTTTTATCACATCTTGTCGGTTTCGGGGCTCTGTATTGCCCTACATTTCTGTCACAAAATTAAATATTCTTTTTACATGTGAGGTCAAAAGGCTCCTCAGGCCCACCGGTGAAAGAAGCAAAGCAAAAATGACATTTGCTGGGAAAGGAATACGACGTAGATGTTGCGAGTTGTTTTTTGAAGACATCTGCTGCTGGTTACGAGTTAATGAACGATTCACAGATGTCATCCCCTGGGCCAGACTATCACTGCTCCAGACTGAGGGATTAAACCTTAAGGCTTACGGAGAGGAACTGCACTGAAGTGGATTCATTAAGCACAAGACCACCAACTACAGCACACGTTGCAGCGTCTGCAATGGAAAAAAAAAAGGAGAGGGATACAAAGAGAATCCCATCGCACATATCGAAGGAATGAGCTGCTTTATTCCACCTCACCTTTCCCCTCTGACATCAATCCACTCGTTTTTTTTCTCCTACTGCTGTGAGAAGCAGGACACTGATGGTATTCTCTGTGTTGTTAGGAGGGCGAGCAGTCATCCACACATCAGAAGGAACGGTCCTCCCTGTGTAAACCACTTCTGTAAACTGTATGTGTGCACATAGGCCTCTGCATGTGCGCGTGTTTAAATTGTTTGTGCTGAATGTGGTTAGGTGGCTGAGTCTGAAGCTCCCTTTTAATCTGACAGAGCATTTTCATTAGTTCTGTTGGGTCCTATTATTAAAGCCTGCTTCAAAGGCACGACAAGTGAAACCACGGACAGGAAATGACCCAGTGGGCTCTACACTGTATGGATCAGCGATCGCAATCCGTGTTATTATAGCAGGTTGATTTGGCACATAAATGCGTCTTATTGAACACACTGCATGTACACAAGACAGTCGGAGTACGAGCGAGGTTCTCGGGGACCTCTGCTCTACATTCGCATACTGTGGCCTACTGTGAGTGTGCAGTTGTGACGCATTGCTTCCAGCGCAGATGTCAGGAATGGAAGTTATGACATTGGTGGGGCAATTGAGATTGCCCGGGATAATAAATGTTGTAATAATTTACAGTTTTTAATAACTATATAATGAGCCATCGCTTGCCCTTAGAGTTGAGGGAAATCCTGGAATCATTAATCTTCATGTGGGTTAGCCATGGTGTTTGGCAGCGGCCGAAACGGCAACGAGCGGGAACAGAGTGGTGTCAGAGGACAAGCAGATCTTAATAGTTTGAACAAGTCTGCCATATGCAAGCCATCATGGTGCGTACGAGCCCGCTAAATGGTGGCATTAATGGGTGACTTTTATTACGAATCTCGCTCCTAATTGCAAAAATGCAATCCAAAGTCAACTCTCATTTGGAGTTGCTAGGAAACGAGTTAATCCCCAAAATAAATATGCTCTTCAATAAAAGCTAATTGTCTGTGACAGTTATTTGCTTTTATTCCGAGACGTTTGAAACGGGGAAACTGTAAAAAGATCCTGGGCCGTGCTGGAAGTTCACGACGGTCACTCAGCCCCTCCACATCGGCCTCACCTGCTGGACAGGAAGTGAAAATAACATTAACGTTCTGTTCTTAATGCTCACCTCGCGCATTAATATCGCCGTGCTTGATTTGACAAATGGGGGAATATTTATGAGTCACTTGCTGTGGTAGTGTTTCTGCGGTTTGGCCTTATAACAGCAGGTGCAGTTGGGCACACGGGATTTTTAATCACCATCTATTACATGGACAGGCCTTTCTATAACGACCCGGTGTGGTGTCTCCTATGGGTGCTGTAAGTATTTTTTTTTGGCTTATTTAACCTCTGAAATGCTTTTTCTTTTACACTGAGATGCAAATGCAACACAAAGCCATTGTCCCTGTTCACTTAAAGGGGCAATATAGGCAGAGCAGCTCTGTCCTTCCTCTCAGGATGTGACATGCAAGGGATTTATGACATGCACTGAATCATACAGCGCACCTTAAACACATTACAGACCGGGCAAATATTTCCTCTTACCGGTGCTCTGGGAGCCATGGGCACATTATATTGGGCTCAAGAGCCAGCTGGTGAGGAGAAATCCACAAGGATTCCTATTTTCCCCCTTCTGACTCTCTGGCAGCCGCACGCCATTCATTCAATTTTTTTATGTGCCTAGTAGCCGTGTTACTACCGGTTTCAAGGGAGAATTAAATGAAAACAGGTCTTATTAAAGTATATTAATACCAGTTGAAATGGATATAATGTGCTCAGTATGGGCCCAGAAGGGTTGTATCGGAGCCACTGTTGACACTTGTGGCTTCTAGGAACGGGGCTGCAGTGGCACTGCGCTGGTTCCAGAGGGGCTACTCACTTGAGCAAAGTGTTGCATTGTGGGTTAGCAGATTTTAAGTGGGTATGAGCACAGTGGGGGGTAAAGGAGGGTCTCATTGTCCAGGAATGTTTATCTCAACCCCCTCCCCGCCTTCATTCAAGGCCGGATTATGCAGCGCCATGGTTCCGAAGCAACCTTTGCCTCCACTTGGAGGGTCTGCGGAGGAAATATTCATTCATACATATACGCACGTACAAACAGGCATTATCCGCCCTGTAAGGAGCCATAAAGGTTGATTGCTCCCTCAAGGCACAGCGAGGAGGTGGAAGTGGAGCCTGCTGCAGCAGGGTGTTGCACCTCGGTCTCTCTCGCCGGGCTGGTCTCTCTCTCTGGAGCCCGTGATGCTCCCAGCGCAACACGGTCGTCATCATCATCATCATCATCATCATCATCATCATCCTCAGCACAACACATTTTATTGGGCAGTGTGCGGGTTGTAGAAACGCGTTTATTCAAGTCAGCTGTAGGGGAGGTCTTGACCTCATATCAGTGGTTCCAAGCCTTAACATTGTGTGTGTGTGTGTGTGTGTGTGTGTGAGTGTGTGAGAATGGCTCCCAGGCTTTGCTGCGGAGTGTGACCTGCGGTGGAGCCTCTGGTTCGCACTCTGCTCGCTCTGGTTTCAGTGATTAACTGTAGAAAGTGTTGACTGATCTGTCGGTTGAGACCCTGAAACAATTGAGATATTACAGGCGGTACTGTACGTAATGTGGGGATCTGGATCAAATCAAGGGGAACATTAAGGCAATTCCAGGGTTCTATTCCACAGTGTCAAGATATTTATCTTAACAAGTACTATAAAAAGGCGCTGTTTGCTGGGGAGAAATTAATCCATATAATGTTTTGTATTTTGCCATCCACAGAGTAAAACTAAGATGTTTTGCAAGGAAATTAACTGCATTCTTTTTGTGCAGCAAATAAGGATTCCATCATTTGGTTTTAGCCATGCTAGCTGGTTGACTATTTAACATTAATTGGATGGACTGACAATGAAATTGGGTACAGACACTCATGTTCCCCTCAGGATGAATTGTAATATTTCCTGACTATGGACGTTGGACCTACAGAAGTGACCTTTAGCCCACACTGTAACAAATTTCTGTTAAGTAACAGTAAAGTGCTGGCAGCAGAGACGCCAGCTCTTTACTGTTATTCTACAGTACTCATACCGTGAAATGGCATAACAGCATAGTACTGTAAAATTAGAATACAGTGTGTTTCTGTATTTTCAATTTACAGTAAAATGCTGGCAGCAGAGACGCCAGCAACATACTGTAATTCTATTGTAGTCATACTGTTGAAATATTTCAGTCTATTACAGTAAAAATGAATGCAGTATTTTTCAGGGATTATTTGAAGTAACATTCTGATTAAGGAGTTATATTACTTTAAATTCTCAGTGTTTACTGTATATGGGCAACATTGATAATACAATAACTCAATTTAACAGCTTAGAATATCTAAAATATCAATCTGCAATGCAATTAACATTACAACTGTATTTTTCTGTGGGCAACGGACATCTGCATTATGTAAATTATGCAACATAAGCAATAAATGACTTAGAAAGGATATAAATCAAACAAACTTTTATTTAACAGGACAGTGTCAACATAAATATCGCTGGTGTAAAAAATAATAACCAAAATAAAACACTTGGACGACCCAGCTTGTTTGGCAGCGAAACAAGCCAAAGAGATTTTTTAGTAGCAAATTAAAAACTGCCATGTCTGCCTGAAACAATGGCAATACATTTGAATTCCTAAATTGCATGTCAACGACTTGAAAACAATTGAGACATAAGTTTTAAATTAAATAGTTGGGCTGAATACCAAGGTAACTAATACAAAATAAATAACCTATAAAGAATAATTTGAGATACGTTGATGTTCTCTCAAAAAGTAGTTTCAAATAGTGACAATATCTAAATGTACTGCAATGCATTCTCTACTGTCTGTAAAATATACATCAGTAAGAACATTTCGAAGATATGCATAACCAGCAACATTTGTAAACTATACTAACTATACTATGAACAACATTTTAAAAGTTAATCAGTGAGGACATTTTGAAAATTAGCATTAAGACCATTTAGAAAATATACATCAATATCAACATCTTGAAAAAAATAAAGTGAAGGTAGGCTTGTGCTTTACCTCTTAAGAGTCCTGTGAGGTAGGTGCGTGAGGAAAAGTCTGGGTGGTTGTGGACAGTCCTTATTTATAGAGGAATCTTCTGGGTCAGGTAGAAATGGCCATCACCTTGCTGGTGGTTGTTCGTCTCCATAGATACATTCCAGTGTTGCCACTGTAAAACAACAACAAACAAAATAATTAATCAAAATAACTCCAGAGTCAGGAATGTACAATAACAACGTCCAATCAACGCTTATGTAGCTGATAATACCAAAGTGTCTTGTCGCTTAATGTGGCAACGTCAGTATGTCAAAACAAAATATGGAGTGAGAGAGTGAGAGACGAGAGAGAGTTCACTGACCTATATGAAGTCCCATTCAAAGTCCAGGAGGTTCTTCAGTAGTGAGGAGACGTGTGTGTTGACGGTGGTAGACTTCTTCTGGACGATCGCACCCGTCTTCTTGGAGACAACCTTGCCCCGTATGGCCTTTGTTCCTCTCTCTGGATTAATACCAATGAAGCGCCTAAAATCACAATAGTGTAAAATCAGAGACTGAATGAAAAACTATTAGGAACACTTTGTAGTCTTAAAGGGTTAGTTTCAATTTTCTAACATAAGGTGATATGAGTTACTAACCAGTTCTGATGTCATGAGGTATTTTGTGTAATTCCGGTGCTGGATTTTCCTATCAGACCTTTCTATATCTTGGAACTATATTATTTGTTGAAAATTGCCAGTGACTGGCAATATTACTTCGCACTGGAGCCAGTTCACATATTACGCCTCTAATAAAGCTCATAGGCAGCGTGATATGAGAATTGGCTCCACTGCATAGTAATAATCTGACGTAATTCAACAAAGAAAATATTTTTAAGATACAGAGAGATCGGACAGGAGCATCAAGCAGCAGAATTATCTTAATATATGTATGAATGCTTCATGTTTTTTTGTGTGTGTTGTGGCTTGAAATGTTTTTGTTACCTGACCAATCTTCTGCTGAGTTAATGTCTGTGTAAATACCGGTAAGTAACTAATGCCATCTTCTGCTAAAGAATCCAAACTATCCTTTTAACTGTGCAAAGTAATGGTTTGTGGCTATTAAGGTTTCAAGAATAGTAATTGTCCAAAAAAATACTATAATGACGACAAGGAAATTAAATGATTCTTACCTCTGAATGAATTCTAGAGTACAGGCCGCCTCTTCTTGGTATTGAAGGTTGAATATATAGTAAATCGCAAACACAGCAGCAAGTCCCGTCAAGAAAGTTGGTGTGATGCCCTCAGCTATAACACGGCCCTCAAGGGTGATCGTCCAGTAGTGACTTGCCCTGTTCCACCTGAAACTTCAAGTAATAGCAACATCAGAATGCCTCTCACCTTGAGTAAACATCTGTAAATTCAAAAAGCAATGGGCAATCTAATGTGTAATATGTCTACCAATGACATGCATACCAGGCAGTATCAGGCGAGGACTTGCAGGTAGAGTGAGGGTTGTCTCAACATCAGCTGTGGTGGCAGACACCTGTAGGGAACAGACAAAGACACCCATATTATGAATACCATATGGTTTTTAAGGAGGAAAATAAACCACCTTTCTACTTTAAATGATCCCCGAACCATTCACACCTTCAAGTTTCTTTGTTTCTTTGTGGCATTTGAAGCTATTAACAAGGGACAAAAGGCTATCAGCTAGCTAGCTAGCAACAACTGCTACCAGTCTTAAGAAATTAAACGGTTAGCATTTGATTAAACGGTGACTCTAAAATGCATGTGAATACAAATGTTTGAGCTATTCAAATCTCAACATTGATAAGTGACATTTTAGAATCATAGACTGGCTAGCTAGACAGCTTGCAGAGCATCAGTTTGGTTTCAAACCTTATTTTCGGTAATGCTACGTTACCTGTATGAATAACATACTGAGAGGAAAATAATATTGTTTTCAATTACCGTCTAATTTGTAGAGACACAACTGGATTGATGCAGATGAAGCAGGACCTCTTGTTGATGTGTAGCACATGTCCTCTGAAGTCAGTCCTCCTCTGGAAAAACTGCAGATTTCCAAAAAATACTGTAGTGTACTGTAATTTAAAACATTAGGATACTGTTTAAGGCCTCTGTGCAGTTGCTTCAAATGGGCCAGCCCACAATGCATTGCAGACTACAGTACAAAACCGTATTACATTAATACAGTAGATTACTGTTAGAAATTGGCTGTAAATTAACAGCAATTGGTTACAGTGGCCCAATACTAATGTAGGTATTCGGTCATCAATTTGAAGATGTGTGTTATCTTGAATTCTTGAAGAAAACATTGTGAACGGAGAATCTGAAAACAGCAGACTAAGTGAATTGAAATAAATGGAGGCCAGGTTTAAAAACGGCAAAACCATATCAAAACATCCATTTACAACCTCTCACACAACTCCTGCAGTGTAATGCAAGTCTCGTTTAGTATGCCCAGTACATCCCAAACACATGCATTTTCACCAAAATGGTCGTATTTAAAATGCTTCGTTCTCGTCTGGACTTGCATTTGTGTGTCTCAGCAACGGTAACATCCTGTGAATTCTTCAGCTTACCACCCGAGCACTTTGTACACTTTAACTCGAGGATTTATAGAGCTAGTATACTGTAGTTCACCGATGAACAGGCCCCTAATTGCTGCCTGCCTGCCTTCATTGTGTTTTGTGTGTACGTGGGTATGAGTCAGATAAAATAAACCACATGGGGGGTGTGTGTGTGTGTGTGTGTGTGTGTGTGTGTGTGAGGAAGCTGAACGTTTACTATCTCCTTGTGTGGTTTGGCAGCAGCTCTGTTGGCACGGGGGTGTGGAACGGGCATCCGTCTGGGCGCGAGGCAGGCCTGGTACACCGCTCAGCCCCCCGCAAGGCTGCATTGAGGGTGGGATCAGAGCAGGAGTCCGCCAGGCTCCAGACTCTATGTGTGTGTGCTTCGGCTTGTACGTGCACTTCTGTGCGTGCGTGTGTGTGTGGGGGGGGTAATTAAGTCGTAATCGCATATGTTTAGGTTCTCCACTGTTCTGCTTGTCACTTGCAATGCGCTGACCGCTCTGCATGCTGCTTCTCCATTCACAACTCTATCCCTGAGTCCGTCTGTGTGTTCCCTAATCATTTCTGCGCCGACTTAACACAAGACCGTTTATTCGACCTTTTGTGGTCGTTATAATTGTGATGTGCGATCCAGCCATGCCGAAAGTAACACAATAGCATGTGTACCACCGTGGCCCGATGCCATACCTCCCCTCTCTGGTAACAAGCGAAGCGAAGCGGAGCAGAGCTGAGCTGGGCCTGGTGTGCACTTGGACAGAGGACCACCCTTGGAAAATGAAGTCGCCTCTGGAAGTGTTTTGCTCGTCAGAGGCCAGTGGAGGATGTTACTTCCTCAACAGGCCAGTGTTTGAGCCTGCATGGGGGCAGATATTAAGTGTTGGAGTATGTCTTCTATTGTCAGAACGTAAGACTCTTACACTCACCTTTTCTGACTGTCGCAGTTCTGTTGATTGGATGCAATTAAAGCTCAAAGACAGAGGTAATGTGAAATAGAGGCACTCTGTCAGTTGCAGCAGAAAGACATGTGCTCCGTCTATTTTCATTTTAACTGTAACTTCCCTAGAATAATAATAATAATGTGTTTCTTCCAGATTACATTAATCACATAACTAATACTGTTTTGAGAAGAAATCTGCCCACATGTTGCTGTGGTTGTTGTTTAGTTTATTCTTGTGGTCCCAAGAGACCAAAGTCTAGTCCTTTCTATGTTGAATATGTCGGCAGGACGAGGGTTAAAGGAAAAACACACACCCATTTACAAATGAATTAGCTCACTTTAAACGACTTCATTTATTCAATCACGTCCATGTTTCCATCAATATCTCTTCATGTGCACCTGGACTGTCATTGCTCATTGCCTCCTCCAGCTCCTGTACCTGTTATTGCGTTGCGAACATTGACGTCTCTTAGCAATCCTGACGAATCACTCACAGATGACAAGCAAATGAAATGAGTCATGTTCCGACATCAGTGGCCGGGACAGAGGTCTGCTAAGCACGAATGAAGGTGACTGCAACGCTGAACGTTTTCATGTTAGGAGGGTTGACTTCTTTAAGTTGTTTTTTTATTCTTTCAAGTGTAGATCAGTTCGATTTATGGAAATATTTGGTGACTTTTATCCGTCTGGTGGCTGAGTGTGTAAAACATGCTGGTATTTACTGTTTCTTCATCACTGGCAGAACTCACTTCCCTCCAGCAATGAGCTTGCATCGCTCCTGCTGGGAACGGTTATAGGAAACTCCAGAGGAATGGGAATGCGATGCTCTCCAGTTTACATTTTCAATATTCTCAGGTTGTAAGATTAAAGTCTGGGTTGGGGCCCAGTGTCTGTTGCAATATGAAATCAACCATGAACCATTATTTTCTACATAAAGAACACAGTTCTACATGAAGAGGTTGCTACACGTGTTTTGAAATATACAATATGGGAGCAGAATATACTTTGTGCTAATGTGCGCTTGTGTGAATTATAAGATAACTATTTTTTTTAAAATATATACATTTTCCATGGAGAGACATGGAGGAACCTTCCTCCAGCAAGGTGCAATGTGGCATCTATACTGAAAGCTTTTCTTTCCTTATTGAGCATTATTGCAATAGTAATCCTGATGACTTGGTTTGGTATGTTACCAATTGTTAATAGGTCAATGTCATATATATTGGGTTTTAAACATTGTGACAATAATAAAATTACAGTTTTGTAAAAATAATCTCAATTGTCAACAAAACGCCAGGCTATTATTTGATTTTTTTTTCTTTTTTAAGATTGTCCCATTTGTAATAAAAACTTTTGAAAAAAATAAAGTAATCACTGTGTAATTAAAGTTAGGGGCCCTTTGAAT
>NW_022280110.1:1672751-1704234 GCF_004355925.1 Anarrhichthys ocellatus | reverse complement strand
ACTCATGGTGGCGGCTTATGTCTGTGAAGCAAGTCAAACAATAGCAATGGGTTTTTTTCTGTTTATGTCATTGAACAGTGCTTAAGTGCCTGGTGTTGTACTGAACAGTTAATACTTTCAAACCAAACCAATGTTTTTGCATAATTACAAGTGGCCTTAAGCTTAGTAAAAGCCTTTCAGACCAAAAGGCTGATTGTCTATACTGCAATTGTATTATGTTGCTCTGTTCTGTACCTACAACATCTATTGCATGTTTTTTGGTCCAGGGAGAGAGATCCCCCCTCAATTGCTCTTTCCGAGGTTTCTTATATTTTTACCCTGTTGAGGGGGTCCGAATTGAGGGTCTAAGGACTTTGTTCTATGTCGTATGCTTTACAGATCATAAAGCCCCTTGAGGAAAATTTGTGATTTGTGATATTGGGCTATATACATAAAATTGACTAGAGTTAACTGACCAACTCTAGTCATTATTGAGTTCCATCTAAATTGGATTCACAACACTTGTGGTCACAGATTAAACAGACAAATATACATAAATAAAAAAGTAATCAATGGTAAAAGTTGTACATACCTTACTCTTTCCCTTTGTGAAAAAAGTGTTGTATTCCACAAACCTATTGAAAACAGAAGGATTTATTCAGTGCAGCAAACAGCCAAAATTAATTGTTAAAGTATAACTTACACCTACACAGACTATATTATAAATTCACGTTACAAATATACATTTCATCTTGTGCCAAAGGAAAGCACGAAGTGAATTGAAAAGGAGTACATTTAAATGACACTATATTTCAGAAACTAATTTCTAAAAAGATAAATACATTTAAATGGCACACTGCATAACAGTAGACCACCTCACCACAAGCAGGAACTCCACTGGTCCACCACACTCTCTCATGCTGTCCTTGGGCCCCTTATATTCAGTCTGGTTTGCTTACAAAGCAAAGGATCAAGCAGGTTGATGCGACTAATATGGTGAGGATGACAGCTGAGTCCTGAAGCATTTGAAATATTTTGGTGGTACTAAATTTGGGAGAAACTTTTGAGTTCTTATTTTAAAACACACACACACACAGCAGATGGAATACTTAATGAATTAATTTCACATAAATACAATTTTAAAAATGTTTACATCCAACAGAAAGCTGTGGCATTATCACTCACATCTTAAGGTGTTTCCTGATTGATAGAAAATTCTCTAATTAAAGATTATGTTGTGAGATTTTAAATTCATATTCGGAATTTAAGATTTGATTGCTGACAGTTGGACAGCAAATACATGAGAGGTAGTTGACAGTTGACACCAGGTCTTGAATTATTTTGTACTTGCGCTTGTTTGGTTTCTTGCCTTCAAATATATCTGCATGTGTGGAGGTGAGTAGAGAGGAGAAAATTAGAGAACGATTTAGTTCTGATACAGATTAGGGGCACAGTTGTTTTGATACTTGTTTTGCCATGACGTGATGGTAAACTTAATCTTCAAAGATAATGGCATCCTTTATTGACTGAGGAAGCAACTCTTCAAATCAGAATAATATTGTTGTCACGTAAATTTGATTATTATGGGGATTTTATTGTGCTATATGTAATCATGTAAAATACCCAGATATGACTTCCAATGTTATCTTTTTTAATAACTAAATAAACAAAAAAGTAATTAATAATTGAGTGTAATTATCTAAACTATGACATCTAAAATTGCACATTTATTGTTGTCTTCTAAACAAACTTTCCATGACTTCACAGGAATTTCACTGTATCCTTAAATGTAAATTCCAAGCCTTGTGATGTCTTCTTAGAGGATATTACATTTAATTTACAGATTGAGTGTGATTGAGTGATCCGAATGAACCAGTTGCCAGCTAACTTGGGGTGCAATGAGGAACACATGCTATGTCTCCGTGAGAGAGGGGTGCTAGGGGCCCTTTATCATACTATATCATGTAATTTGAGAAGTTTTAAATGTTGCTGTTTCAAAGTGAAAGAAGTGGGCATGTCATCAAAGAGTGGGAGGATGCAAGGCTCGCCCTGTATTGGTTGACTGTATATTGATTAAACATAAACGGTGTTTCGACCAATATGGAATACTGGTTGAAACATTGTGGGAAATACTTTAAGTGTTAAAAGAAAAAAATGTTGCCCTGACGCTGCTTTGAGATTTGCATTGGATGTCACAATATGTCCTTATTGGTGTACTGATATGGAGCTATGTCAGGCGAGAGAAAAATAAATAAATGATGAAGTGAAATAGTTGAGACACATCAAGAACAGTGAAAATGCATCACGCCTCTCTGTGCTATCTCATTGAATAGAATGTTCACTAAATGGTTGCGTGATAAAATCACATTTCTGTCAACTGCTGCTTTGGGGAAATCAACACCTTTGCTAATTGTCAATATAAATAATTATTTGATGTTCAGGTAAGAGTTGGCCGGCAGTCGCAGTGAGCAAGCAGCTGTTTGATGGCTCAAAGCAAAGCCCACTCCAGGGTTTACCTCACTTGGTCAGATACGATGCTCATGCTATTTAGGATACTTTGAAAAGAAAGTAGTCAAAGCTTTTTCATTTATGCTCCCCAAGCATGATGACTATGTGACTGAATTCAGAAATAATTTACGGAAATAATTATTGCATTTTAAAAAAAAAACAGGCGTAACTGACAAAATGTATTAATTGATTAGTCAATTAATTAATTCAAATTCGTGGTGGCTCCTAGTGGTCCACAGGGGAGGGGAAAAAGAGATTGGTATCATCTGCTCATTTTGTACAACCGTCTGCCTATGTTGAGAGCAAACCCATGAATCATTAATTTTTATAATAAATGTGTTGAATTTGTTTTTGTTTTGTAACACGTTTTTCTTGTAAGCTTACACTTGGTGTGCTGCATCTATAATTACGCCAACTCCATGTAATTAGATATGTGTCAATATACTGAGAAGGAAGAGATAGGCTGCGAGGTCAGAGGTTAGGCAGCGTGGTGGGGGTGGAACTGGTGAGGCACAAGGACAAGACAGTTGTCTTAAAGTTGTCTGTAAAAGGCCAGTCTGCTGAGGAGTCACCAAAGTGAGATAGCATGAGCGTAGAAAAGCTTTGACCACTCATGGTATAATCTATTTGTGTCTCAAAAAGCGAGGATAAAAAGGACTGCAGACAGCTCCTCAAGGGTTGAGAGATGATGAGCAGATAGATGGGGCATCGTTTTGGTTCGGTCTGCCTCAGAGCCCTTCTGTGAGCATTTGACTTGAATTGTGGTGATCATTTTGTGCTGTGGGGCAAATCACATAGACCACTAGTATGCGTTAACACAGGTGGATTACATTCAAACTGCATATGCTGCCAAATTTTGAGCCATAGCTCAAGAGTGTCCTCTACCTCTTGCAGTGGATGCTGATTGGAATGCGGCTCCTCAGCGAAACAGCCCATGACGGACTGCCAGCAAGTGTTGAACATGTGCCTGACAGTGTATCCCAGTTCTACTGCAAGCATTGGCTTTTTGCACATAGCTTTACTGAATTAATCTTTTCAGATGCAGGATGTAACTCAAACACATCTCTTTGTAACTCACTGGTCCATCTGGCCCCGAACCACTATTATAGCTTTGCGACCCTGTGTGCTTGATTCATGTAATCATAATGGATATCTTGCTCTGTAAGAGCTCAGACTGATCTGCTGAAGAAATGCCCCCCTACACACTTTCTTTTATTGATAAAATGACTAAAACATTAACACAAGACATTGAACAGGATTCACTCAGAAACAAACCCACAGGCAACCACAGCTGACAGAAGAGGAGACATTTTTAATGACATATTGACGTTTAAGTTAGAAAACAATACGGACAAACTATGATATAGTAACAGAACAAAAAAAAAGTAAGTCGGGAAATAATGGAGATGGAAAGACAAACGATGAAATAGGAAAAAGAAAATACACAATTAATGTATTAAACTAGAATCACTCATTTCTCATCAAAATTGTCGCCTGAGGGGCATTCTCGCAGAAATCCCATGAGCGCTCACCGCTGCTGCGCAAAAGTGAAACCAAAACTTTATGCGTAGCTCCCTTAGGTTTCGTTCTGAAACAAAAGATACTCTGGCCGCCGAGGCATGCAGTCTACGACAACACTTGTTGGTGAGTGCTTTCTCTTTGTTGATATCAGCATTATCTAACTTTTAAACGAATTGAAACTGCACCGTTTAGTGCAGTCTAGAGTCGGTGTCTGTAGGGCTGCAGATGAAAGACTGATGACACTGCGATGCTACAAATTATTGCAGGTCACGCTTGAGGGACACTTCTTGTCGTTGTGGATTTTGTCCTACAATTCATTTACACCGAAGGCATCAAAAGCGTCCAAAACGAAAATAATGAAGTTTAAAAAAAAGATTAAACCGTGCGCATAAAAATATATCGTAAAAAAGCAGCACTAAAAAGTACTGCGTAAAACCCACGTGCCTATTATGGTGTATGTTGTCGGACATACGTACATACAACGTTGTCCTTTAATAGTAGCGCTTCATCTTCATTAAACATAATATAAAACGTAACCCCCATGAAAATAGACAATATTAGAAGGTGAGTGAGATACATGTAATACCAACTAGGGCTTTGTTTGAAACGTTTCCTTACTAATTTAAACAATAGGTAATGTAGGTGGCTCCCCAGCAGTTTACATAGGTGTTATCTCGTTTTGTTGCATATGTTTTCCCAGTCTTTGATGTGTGGGCCAGTGTGGGAATTTGAATACTTGTCCTTGTGCTCATGTTTGCTCATTTGTTTATCAGCTGATGGAGTCTGACCATGGATGAGGGGGTTGATCCCGAAGGCGAAAATGTGAACTCAGTCTTGGCTCAGGAATCCTCAGAACTGCTCCGCATCCTTAGCGGTCAGTCACCCGCAGTCATCATGACATTGTGCCAGATGATGCCCAGCAATGCCGGTTGGAACATCAACCTGGCCTTCAGTAGCCCCTCTGCAGCAGCAGTAACGGAACACATCCAAGCTGTGTTAGAGTACTTCAAGGTGGCCAACACTGCAGATTGCTGCAACTTCCTTCAGAGCATGTGTATCCTGTGTGAGGACATCCCCATGCACCTGGAGTCCAGGCTCATGTCATTGGCTGGATGTGAAAACAGTGAGTAGAAAAATGACGCTCTGAATGTTACTATTGTGTGTTTAGAGTTCACTATGTGAGAGCATCCTGAGTCACCTACAGTCCAAAACTCACTTCAGTCGTCAAATGGCCTAAGTCATTAAAGGTAATGCTTAGACACAAGGCAGGAATGATGTCAAATGAAATATAAGGTATTGTAAAAGGTTAATTTAGCAAAAATGACATGATGATTATGGCTGCATTTCTCTCTGTGGACTGAAACAAAAGTGTTTAATGGAAAACCCCTTCTATTGCAGCACTGACCGGGGTGTGGCCAGTAGAGCATTTCACCAGTGCTGCATTTACAAAGACTCTTTGTTCCACAATAAACTAAATAAGAGCCCAATCAGTGTAATAGCAACATTCAACAGCGTAAATTAAACGCTATCTTCTTTTCGGCCAAACACTCCGTTCCCAACACAGTCATTGTTGACTTTGTACTGCTGCTGTGTATTTGCCTATTGAACACACCCAATGCAGCTCCCAAAATGAAAAGTGGTTGATCAGGAACATGACACAACTTTGATACGGTGTAAGGCAAATTATCCAGTTGTCTGTTGTGAAAGGTATTTCTTCTACTGTTGTTTCATTGTCTTTATTATTGTTATTATGTCTATAGTGAAGCGCCCCGCAGCAGATAATGACAAACCAAAGAGGAAAAGTGAAAGTAAAAGGCAACAGTGGGGAGACGCGCAACAATTAAATCGTATGACTTTTGTTTCACTTTTGAAATCCCCGGTCTTTCATTTTTTTCTTTTATTCATCACTAGATGATTTAGAAACTAAAAGTGAGAGCCTAAGAATAATGGCAACACATGCAAGATTCTTGCAGCACACTTGATAGCGTTAGTCATTTGGGATATTTTATGGTAATACTGGTATTTTTTAATGTACTGTATGGTTTGTATGTTTTTTTTTCTGCACTGTAGGTGTTTGTGAACATTCCAGTCCCAGTGTCACGGATGGGAAGTCGTCATCGCCGCCTTCAGAGCAGCTCATCAAACGCCCACGGATTGGTAGAACATACATACATGCACACAATGCTTCAACGTTGTTACATTGCAGCTACAAACTAAAATGGCAAGTGGCCATTAACTAGTCAGAATCCATGGGTTTAATACAGTGTGGCAGAGTGCACATGTAAAAAAGCATTTTCCCCAACAAAGGTTTGTCCTTAAACTGTCGCTGTAAAACTGCTAACAGGTCACATCAAAAATCACACAAGGTCATTAGTTTATTTTTTGTAATATTTAAAGATTTAATATTTGCAAGACTTTCTCAGTCTTTTTTGTTTTGCATTTCAGTGTAAAGTAAACCGTGCGGGCTGACTGGGCCAGAGAAAGAGACACTAAATCACAAATGTCATGAGTTACATAGAAGAAACTAGAGGTCGACCGATAGTGGACATCTAAAGGCCGATATGATTACGATAGTTTCGAGATGGAAAAACCTGTCAATTAATCTGCCGATACACACTGTGTATTCCCACTGTCTCTCCCTCTTTAAATGGAGCTTCTGTTACTTCTGTTGCGTGTCCCGTTACATTGTTAAATGCCCATCTTACAAACCATTAATGTTTTAGGCATATTCATGAAATGAAAGTGTGCGAACGCACTTCATAAATGGATAGTTACATGGCTGGATTATTTGGAAGAGAGAATGCCAAATTGCTAAGTAAGTGTTGCATTATATATATAGTATATATAGATATATATATATATATACTTTTGTGGGGAGAAACAAACAAAAAACTGGTCAGATATGACTGCTTTCTTTTTTTATTTATACATTCCTTAATGACAGATGTTAGGACCTGGAGGCTTTTTCTATTCACTGCAGGCATTCATTTAAATCCAGTGAAATTTGTGAAGTGTAGTGGCAGCATATCATCTGATGTCAAAATCAGGAAAGAGATGAGGAGTTTTGTTTATAAACATAATTTTAGCCATGTTGTTTTTAAAAAGGTGACTTTTCAGTATAAAACGTATCACTGTTCACTTGGACCACAAAGGTTAAGTCCACATTTTCTCTTCTTAGAGTTTTGATTGAGTGAAGAATCTCTTTCTTAAAAAAGTTCTCTGATATAGTCTACATTGAAATATGTTAGTCTCAGTCTGTCAAGTGTTTATGGCTGGAGTACACAGCAGTAAAGTCTGGGCATGAAGCACTTGCTCTTCTTTGACAAAGTTATTACTGTGGTAAGTGTTGCTTGCTTCAACATCAAGACGTAACCATAAAAGATCTACTAAAGTCCAAACTTAAAAGGCACAAGATGTTTGCATTCCACATTAATGTTAGCTTAATTGTGGGAGTAAACCAGGCATCTTTACTATGCTGCTTTTATTGAGCATCATATTACCAGGCTGAACCAGTTCTCATGTTCAGTGCTCAACTAAAACCAGTTCACTCAAATGATCAACAGCCTGCATGAATTGCAAATGCCAAGCAGCTGATTTTGTTTTTTTTGTAGTTTTCTGTTTTGAAGTCATTTTATTTGCCAGGCACACGCAGACCTTTTCAAACCAAATAATCAGTTGTCTTCTTTCTAAATGTTGATTGTTGGGCGCGGTGAAATAACTTTGTTACATATGAACAGGAAGTTATCTGTTGAAACTGCAAATAGATATATATAAAAAAAAGTAATAAGGAACCACCTGGCCCTGTGGGGTGCGGCACATTAAAATAGGGCTGCTGTTTGTGTGTCTGAACTTTGCACTTCCTCAAGAAGATTGAGCCTCATTCACAGAAGAAATATCTTCTAAAAACCCACTTAAGCCAAATCATGTTTCATATTTCAGAGAATCTGGATGATAAGGGTTATGATTACGTAAGAGAGACAGGTCTGCTACACGGAGACAGACGTGAACAAAAGGCCCTTAATAAAAATGGCGACCACAAAATCTACAGTGGAGGTGCGTTAGACAGCTGAGATGGAGGAAAGGCTTGTTTATATGTGGCAAAAATACGAAGGCCTATTACAGCAAGTCCTCGCACCCTGTCCATTTTGTTTCCATCCGTTTCCCAGTGAGGTCATGTGTGGTGCATTGCTCTCTCTGGCACAATAGTTTTAATAATATCCTGTAGTGTGTGATGCCCAACTATTTTCAACTGAGAGACAGGGGTTTATAAAGTGGCTTGAACAGGTGAGGGGAGTTGTGCTGATGAGGGAGTGCTTGATTAGTGATCAGGGGCAGGTGAAGGGAGTTAGACTGGTGCTGAGGGAGTGGCTGACAGGTAGAGTGAGGAGCTACGGAAAGAAACACACAGAACACACAAGGCAAAGCCTGATCGTGACAGGTTATGTCACTTTACGAGATCAATATGATTCATCATTATCAGAACACAGGTGCAAAACAGTTCTATGGTTTAAGAAAACATTGGGAATCTGACGTAGACCTTTCTTAGAACTTCTCTCAAGAACAACAACAAAAAATTTGATAATAAAATAATGTGTTTTATAATGTATTGTACACACAGATTACTGGACGCAGTACATTGCTGCAGTGACGCATTTACTGCAGAGGAGGTGGGAGCGACTCAGTGAGCGCCTGGTGAGTGAGGTCCAGCTGGAGAATGTGTGGGTCACGCTAAGAACAGTAAACAGAGCTAGGGACAGACCCGATCAAACCCCTGGATCAGCAGACAAAGGGGGCAGAACACCAGGTAGGATTGACTTCCTCTTCCTCTTTTTGTACATCAAAAATCTGCTGAATTTATTTGAAAATCGAATCTTTTTTCAAGTGGAAGTATTTCAAAATATATGAAAAAAAAAAATGGGTGAGAAAGTAGGTGGGGACACTCAACCCAGATAGAAATACATCTCTTATAGTGCAATTTGGTCATATAGACACGACACTGTCTCATGCATGATTTAAGTCTGCTCTACATTTAATGAACACTTTTTTTTCACTAAACTCAGAGCCTGATGGGGATTATGGGTCTATGGATTCCAGAGTGACATTGGAGACCTTCCTCCAGGGATGTGCAGGGAAGGTGACAGTTCTGGTTGGCCCGGCTGGATCAGGAAAAACTCTGCTGATGTCTTGTTTAGGACAACAGTGGGCACATGGACTAGTAAGTTTACATTTTTGTCATCAGCATTCAATAGGTTTTTTTGTACATATTTTCATCATAATCTGGGATATTATGTGCCAATCTGCTGGATTGAATTGGGTCAGGGTTTATCACATTATTATTATTACGAAGAAGAAGAAGAGAGATATTTGGGTAATATAAAAAAATATTTGAGTTTCAAACTTCTCTAATCTATTGAGATCTGCGCATTTTTATTTGTGCAATCCAACTCTTGAGTCAGGTGAAACATTGGGCTAAATGTCACCTGGGAACTATTTCTGACACATAGCTTGGTGAGCAACTGAACCATGGACAAGCAGCAACCAATTCTACTGTGAACCCCGGAAGATGTTCCACATTAGTGTCGGTCCAGAGTGTAAAAAACGGTTTGTAGCTCCAGAGAGAGAGAGCTGTGTGAAGTCTGATAAATTGCCTCAAGTTATGTCACGGGCATCTAAAGGGTGTTTAAATCCTTTCCAAACCTTTTTAATCACAGTAACTTTGGAGTGGAGTTAAGTTTTGATCAAACTTAACTGAATGTATACATTTAAATGTAAGCTTGCTCCAGGCTAAAGCTGTAGCTGTATTCATTTTACATCAGTACTCAATATGAAAGATATTCTAACCTCAAGCAGAGATGAGGAGCGAGCTATAGAAGTCTGGTAAGCTCACTTCTTTTTCTAACTCCAAACTCCCAGTTCTTTTCATTTTCAAACTCGTAGTCTCCAGTGTCAGACAATTTCGCACAGCCCCCTCTGAAGCGACAAAATACTTTTTTTCACCTATGCAGTAGTACTCCACAAGACCTGTAAACAGACTGATGTGTAACATTGGTGGAGTCCCCCTTTAACTGTTCCTCCTCTGCTTGGTTCATTCTCTCATTTTGTCTTTAGTTCATTATCTTACTGTTTCTATCCCCTTCACTCTTAAAGGGCCCTATCCCTTCATCTTACCTGTTTGTCCTGCTGGAGTTTCGTCAGCTCAATGTACTGTCCCACCCTCTCTCCCTGTCTGAGCTGCTATTCCGATACTATGTCCCCATGCAAGAGGGTGACCACAAAAAGGTATGCAGGTAGCAATGCTAGAGCAGTGCATTCATTTGTCAGGACTTTGCTGATGTTAAATTTGAAAGTAACAGCATAGTACATTTTGTATAAAAGCCACAGCAGTTCTTTACTAATATCAATGTTCAGACTGCTCTCAGGTTCATTGGCAGGTCATAAAGGGCTGTATTCATAAACCTGAGTAGTGCCAAGAACCGGTCCTGATAGTAAAATATACATTTCTAAAAATGTCCACTTGAATTTAAAATGAAACTAGAAGGGCACAGACCTCAGCCAGGGATGTTTCTATAAGTGTAAAATAAGGCGTAAATCCGCCCCATGATTCTGATCTGCTCCAAAGTTCAGAGGGTTCTTCCTCGGCCTATGCTATACCCATCCACCAAATCTTTAATGAAAATCAGGCCTGTAGTTTTTTTCTGTAATCCTGCTGGCAAACAAACATACAAATAGTCAAATGTCAAAAGGTGAACTAATACTTTTCCACTGTTGTTTGGACATTCCTCATATATTTCTGTGTTCTGAGCAGGAAGCCATTGTGGATTACCTCCTTTCCAATCCAGACCAAAGCTGTTGGGTGCTGGATGGCTATGACGAGTTTCACAGCAAACTCACCAAACAAGATGGGAAGATAGAGCTATTGGACCCAGAAAAGCCTTTGCCTGTAGCAGACCTCATATCAGGACTGTTAAATCGTCATTTTCTCCCAGGATGCACTGTGATGGTCACCTGTCGTGTACGCGATGTCCTCGATTTGGAAGGCATATCAGATAAAGTCGGGCAGCTGCTGGGTTGGGACTGCCATGAGATCAAGGAGTATGTGGACAACTTCTTTGGTAAAAAATGTAAAAACATATATTTGCTGTTCTGCATAGAGATACATCTACATTCATATATTTATATGCTTAATTTATAGAGATAGACCAATGTAGATTTAATATATACTGCAGTTTGTTTGAGCGCAGGTTGGGTGCATAGTTTGAGGTCCATCCATCCATTATCTATTCCCAAACTGGTACACATACCACTTGTGGTACGCAAGCTCCTGTTTGGTGGTATGCAAGAGTCTTGCTAAAAGACCTAGCAATTGCATTGAAACTGTCCTTCAATTAAAACCAAAAAATATATTTAAATAAATATAATTGTAATACAGAAACAGTTATTCATTACATATTTACATCAAATTACAATGATATAGAAATGATTTGTTATTCATTTCAATATTTTAGAAAATAAATTTGGTTGCATGTGACGTCCGACATAATCATGAACTAGTAGCGCTAGCTGTTGCAATGATTTGAATCCTTCAGTCATTGATTAAAGCATCAAAATGAAAAGATGTTACCAGGCTAGCTACATCAATCTGGGATTTACCGTCACAGGGCCAGAGGAACAGTAGAGGTGCAAATAGGCAACGTTTTTTGCATTTAAATTTTTATTCGGCCAAACACACCAGCACCATACACAGATACAAGGCGAAGTGGCTCTTTCATTGTTTCATTGTTGATATCAGCGGTGGGAAGTGGTAATTAGGAAGTTTGGTTTGATACATATGAGGTACATGGTCCTAAAAGTTTGGGAGCCTCTTTGGGCGAGAGGCGGGGGACACCCTGGACCGGTCAGTAGTCAATCTGATAAAGGGCTGACATATTTGTTCATACTTTCTCCCATTTTCTCATATGAACTCCGGACATTGTATTATTCTGGTTTCCTGCCAGTGAGAACGTCATCAACATGCCCACTTGCTCGCTGTGAATTCCCTGGACACGGCAGCTTTATTCACACATGGCCTCAGTTGGACATTACACAGACTTTGTTCTAGGAAGCTGCCAGGGTAAAGTCTGACTAATGTCCGGTCCGAATGATTCGGACATTTGCATTGTCACATACAGCTTCTCTGGGTAATAACTACATAAGTTCAGGGTTGCAGTGCATGTGTGAAAGGGACTAAAGAGACAGGCAACCACTCACACTTACATTCACACATTCGGCCTATTAAACTAACCTGCATTTTATCTGGACTGTGGGAGGAAGCCACAGGTCCCGCAGGAAACCTAGAATACCTAAACCAAAACTTGATTTATCAATACATGCATCGCCGTGCTGCCTAGTTTGGCAAACTGTAGCTTAATGATGTAACTGTATACTATATGCTGAATTTTACAGTATTGTTGTTGTTTGGGTCACTTGGTTTGTGTTCAGTAATTATTTTCTACCGAAGAAAATTGCCTTTGTATAATACTTCTAAGTCCCTTCAAAACATTTGACATTTCAACATATCAAAGCTAGTTTGGAAACAATTGATTTAGGTTGAACTCATATAATGCAATCCCTTTGCATTTTGAAATTCTCTTTGCACACACGCACACACACACACACACACACACACACACACACACACACACACGTGTTTTAAGTTATTGCAGTTGACCTCTGCTCAGCTTGAAGTCAAGCTGAGCTACAGCATGCTAAGTATTACATAAAATCCCTAAACTTCATGTAATTATCATCAAAACAAGAATCATAATGGGCAATAAAACAAACAGGAGAGTCTGGGATATGCCAATCAAGACCTGTCTGAACACGCCAACACAGTTATAGAAGAGGTATGATAAGGCAAAATAACAACACATGTGTGGGTCTACCTTTCATTTCTATGGGCTTAAACTAATATATGTCTCAACTGCAAAGGTCACTCAGCAAACAGAGCTCTTGGGGTGCAGGCAGCAGAACTCCTTCTTTCCAGTCGACACCTACTCGCCATGTCATCCCTCCCTGCTCTCTGCAACATCTGCTGCATCTGTCTGGAGCATTTACTGCTGCAAAGTAGAGACTCAGGAAGGACGCAGATACCAAAAGAAAGAGGAAGTGAGACAAGGAGACAAGCCGGAGAAAAAGAAGAAAATGGAGTACAGGTTCCACGAGGAGGAAGAGGAGAAGAGGGCAGTAGAGGAGGGAGTTATGTGCAAAGGGAAAATCAAGGCGGAGGGAGTGAAGACGTAATGATGGATGGAACAAACAGAGCCCAGCTACCTCTCACACAAGCCCAGATACCCTCCACCCTCACCCAGGTCTACCTAACTGTTCTCGGTGCCTTTCTGAGCCATGACCTTGATACAACAGGAAACAGTGACGATTTGAATACCATGAGACTTCCACAGAGGTACAAAACATATAATTTCAATGAATTCATAAATGTTAAGTCAGAGCTTCTTCATAAACCATTTAATGCAAGGTATTTCGTATTTTAATGATAGACTTAGTTCTTACTCACACAGGCTCCGCCCTCTACTAGACTCTATGGGTGATACTCTCCTCCAGTCATGAGCATGTATTAGCCCACTGGGTTTATGGTCTCAGCTGCTAGTTTCAAGTCTTCTTCAATACAGCATGATGTTCCCATTTAGAGTCAATTTGACTATAAAGCAGGGTATGCTTTAGGGCGGGCTACCATGTGATTGACAGGTCGCTACCGCTACCAGAGCCGTATACAACATTTCTTTGCACTCCTCCGCAGTCCAAATATGTTCCGCAGTTCACAAACGAATGGGTGACGTCACGACTGAGTCCACTTCTTATATAGAGTCTATGATTTTATCAGAATGGATGGACAGGAAACGAAGACTGGATCATTTCTCCAGCTCTGCAGTCTCCCTCCTCCATTTATGGGCGTCAAGGAGGTGAATCTATCCTTTCAGAAGGAAATGTGTTATCTCTTAGCAGAGATCCACGATCAGTTACAGAAACAGGCTCCATTCACAACACACAGAAAGGGTTTTGCACCGCGTACTTCCTCGTTCCCAAGAAGTTAGGAGATTTCAGACCCATTTTGAATCTCCTCATTTCTAAACCAGTGCATTGCCCGCAAGATGTTCAGTATGTTAATCATCAAACGGTTTTGCCATCTTCAGCTTTGCCTTGGTACAGGGATACCTTTAACAGATGTGTTGACACGGTGCTTCAGCTGCTGTGCGGCCGAGGCAGGAGGGTCTTCCTTTATTTCAAAGACCTCACCTTCATGTCTAAGTCCAGAGAATGCTATGTTCCACACAGGCCAGTTTATCTTACAAAAGAGACGGACGGCCCTACTGCCGGCAGTCTGCAACTGCTGCAAGGTGTAATGGTGAAAGCACTGACTGTCATGATGATAACAAATTTCAGTGGGCGAATGCGTGCTTGTGATTGTTGGAGAGTATTACTCATAGTGTCCAGTAGAGGGCACCGCCTGTGCTGATAGAACTAGGGTTACAATATTGTAACCTTCATGAATTTTCCCGTTTTCACTTTTATGTGATCTTTGATCAGTACTAATGTAGCAAATATTTGTTATTTTTTTTCATGTTATCATTTGTTTTCTCTCTCTTTGTGCAGTATTCTGAGTCAGCATCGATCTGAGTTGTGCGAGCTGAGTCAGCTGGCCTGGAATGGCTTAGAGGACAGCAAGATCCTCTTCATGGAAGAAGACATTTCTCAGGATGTTTTGGAGTTTTCAATCAGGACAGGGCTCTTCTCACAGGTCAGACTTGGCTACATAGCTGGGGGTAGTCATATTCAGATTGTCCCATCATCAGCCTGTGACATTGCCATTACCCGGTTCGATAGCAGGGGGGACAATGAAAATGTAGTTTTTGAAAGCCTTAACGCCAACAAACATAGATTGAAGCAGAATATTTTGTTATAAAAACATGTTTTGGAAAACAGACAAACATTGTTTTGGAAATTATTACATCTATCATTTTCATAAAAAAACATTTTGATCTGAGACAATTACAGAGGAGGACTGAGCGCCGCTTTGCTCGCTATGTGTGTGTAGAGAAAGCGAGCCAAATATTGTATTATAACAACCCTCTCCTGGATGTCACCCTGGATGGAATATCTGCTCCTCTGTGTAGCACGAACAACCATATAGTTAGAGCCTCTGTGGGCATATACAAGTGATGCAACAGGAGCAGCGCATTAAAAGTTGTGGCTAAAAATGTAAAAACGTGTTCTAGGTTTGAGTTCTGTCGTCACAATGCTACATTAATAACCACAGCAACAGCTACATTTCTAAACTGGTATTATTTTTTTGCCTTGCTTGCAGAATGGGTCAAGGAATGGTAACCCTGATATTCATTGTTTCCAGAGAATGAGTTGACATAACTTTGGTGTAGCTGAAAACGTTTGGTCTTGTTAGTGACATAATAAATATTATGTTTGTGCATATCGTCAGGTGGAGCTCAGACGTGAGGATGGGATACCTGTCAACTCCTACTGCTTCACTCATCTGACCTTACAGGAGTTTTTGGCTGCACTCAGAATCATGACAAGTTCTGATGTTAGTGACACGCAGCTCAAGAAGAGGTAGGGAACTGAGTTCAGTGAAGCCAAATGGAACGGTGCTTGGTCCTGTACATGGAATCGATAATAATTACAATTAACTACAACTGGTGTTTTATTTAGTTTGTGCCTGTTGACAGAATCAGCAAATTACCAAATAAGCAATTCACTGAAAAATGGATCCGTAGCATGTACCATTCTCTTTATTTTGTTAATATCAACACCAAGCTTTGCACTTCTTCCTTTGAATGAAACGTCATCTGTTTACACCAGTCCACCCACCATCAGGTCAGGAAAATTCCAACTTGTTTATGCTGTGTGTGCACTGTCACCAAAATAGAACCGTACCTAAGGTTGATAAATCAAGTTTTAGGTTTATATATGTACTGTATATACACACACACACACACACACACACACACAAAACTCACCTTAATCAATTATCTGGATAACGACACGAGGTGCAGAGTAGTATAGAAATTTACCATATCATGTAACACTACCAGACACGTATCAGGAATAACCCAACCAGGGAACAATATTGACAGTGTAAATTGAGCACAATGTGACCTTTCTCCCTAAAAGGAGGCCAGGAATTCACTGATACATGGTCCAATGACAGTAGTGGAGACTCGGGGGGCCAGCAGAGGTGGGGGTCACTGACAGCAGATGTCAAACAACACCTAATAAAAGCCTGAACTGTTAACGGCCACATTATAAATACAATTAATGGTGTGTTTCTTTCTGCAGATTATTGTCAGATAGAGAGAGTGTGTTGCTACTACTTCACCAGTCAATTGAATGACAAATCGGCAGGACTAACCGACTAGCTTGAAGTCTATACTGCATTTAATCAGCACTTTTAAACACACAACCTGAATTGTTTTTTTTAACTGCAAAAGTGTGTTGTTTTTACCAATGATTGTTACTAAAACCCTATTTATAGCCATGTAAACACACATTTTAAGTTGCTTATAACCAGTTATTTCTTTGCAAGCTCTTTGTGATACCAGAGAACACAAAATCCACATTAGGAGCAACTGTCAGAACTGTCCTCTATAGCTGCACATGCTGACTTTGCTCTATCTTTTTCCCCACTGCTCTCTCAGATTCAGCCTGAGAACTCGCTGGACGACCAAGTCAGACCAGAGGAAAGTCTTTACTGACTCCCTGCATCTGTTTGTATGTGGTCTGGCCTCCCCATACTGCACTCCAGCCTTAGTTCAATTAGCCAGGACCCCTGGTGGAACAGGAGGCCAAAATTGGGTCCAAAAAAGACAAACCCTTGTTCTGAAACTGCTAAAAAACCTTTGTCACAGCAACACCCTGACTGGACCAAAGGTAAATTCTGACAAATGTATAATTTAACTTTTAAACCCTGCTATTTCCTTACTGACCCTTCCTTCTCACATATCTTCCCAGATATTGGAGCTTTGCCACTGTGTTCAGGAGAGCCAGGACCACCAACTAGCTAAGCAGGTTGTGGGTAGGAGACCCACCTTGGAGCTGCGCAACATCCGGCTACTACCTAATGATATTGATGCTCTGGCATTTGTAGTTAACTCAGCAGGTGATGATGGCATTGGATTGGACTTTGGAGCATGCTCAATGGAGACTGAGTGTTTAGATGTCCTGCCCAAGTGTCAGTACATTCACTACCTCAGGTAAGTCCACACAAATACTCACACAAGCAAAACATACATGGCATCAGCACACGCCTACACACACACACACACGCACACACACACACGAAAAATCTGAAATATTTAAATTTAAAATAGCTTCAGAGGCTAAATTTGCTCTAAAATCATATTATATGGACCCTTGGGCGATTTTCCCATTAATAGATGTCACTAGTTATGTAAAATGTTAACAGTCAAAATGTTAACACCTAGCATTTGGGCATGCAAGGCTAGGAACTATTTTCATGACCAAAGGCATAGTGCACTTGAGCAGTTTGTAACTGCCCTTGTAACATTATGTAAATAAACACTGAGGCGAAGGGTGTTGAGCTTTTGAGACTCTGTAAACCTATGTTTGGCTTCCGGACGTTTAGAGAGCAGTTGAACAGCAGTGGTGAGTGTGGCTTTGCCGTCAGCATTCCTCAGCTGATTGGCCACCTGTCCCACATAGTGTGAATCTAACTGAAGCTCTTTATTTCCTGCTGTGTTCCCATGGTTGGCTAAGTCTCTTTCCATTGAGTTTTTTTTTTATGTGTCAATACATTCATTATTAAAACATTTGCTCATTCCTGTGCCCCATCCCTTCACCACAGCACACAAACATATTCAGCAACCTCTCAACTTAAACCATAACCATAAATACCAACATTCCATCATAGCTTCTAGTACATATACAGAAATGTATTTTTCTACAGAGATAACTACAGCTCTATTTTTTTATCTTCTTCGTCTAATTTCATGGGTTGCCCTTTGATATTGTACATTAGTTATTCTGGGGTGCAATATGACAGTAGTTCTCTACACATTGTTTTATTGAAGGTGAGAGCTTAGTTTTCCAGTTAATTAATATAAATGTGTTGCTGCTGTCAACATTAATAGTATAAACTCTTTGAGCATTTGTACATCTTCCAATATAGATATTTGGGGTTCCTGTGTAATTACTGAATGTTCTGTAGTGTTTTTAACATTACCTTCTCTTCATCAATATAGTTCAAAATTAAATTCAAGTGTGTGCACTACCAAAACGTGTAAATGAGATCCCCATAATCTCATATTACATGAGTCTATGTTTGGTATTAACCAGACATTTTTTAAACTTTTGTCACAGATTTTCCCATTCTTGCACTGATATCCATATCTAATGTATTCTTCCCATTTATGTTTATGCTGTGCAGAGTTGTGGTTCATTTTGTTGTTCATAGCATTACATAATGTTGATCTGAATCCCATTTGGTGAACACATTTTACATCTTTTAAGGGAGTCTTTTGCTTCTCAGTTCCCAATACAACATGAAGCTTTGGTTGATAAATGTTTAATTTCACTGTTTGTGTACCTTCAGTTTTCGTGGCCGCAAGTATGACGACAAGTTCGCTGAGAAGTTGTCCTCCATTTTGCCAAAATTCACAACCCTGAGGAAACTAGAGTAAGTTGATTTTTCTACGTGTCTTCTTCCTACTCTATTCTCTCTTTAATTCGTACAAATGCTTATCAAGAGTGGTGTAGGTTGTTTACCTTCTCCAGACTATACACACATGAATGTAATTGCCTTTGAAATACTATAAGGGATGTAGTGGAAATCAGCACTTAACACTTTCACAACTTTTTAATCTTAGATTTTTAAAATGTTTTGGTCTTTGTCCTCTTAAGGTTTTGTGGTGCCAGTCTGACTGCCACAGGAGCGGCTAGTTTGGCCTCTGCTCTACCGAGCTGTCCACACGTCACTGAAATCAAGTATATTTGCTTCAACATAATTTCCCTGCTACATCAAATAACATGTCTTCTGACAGTTCTATTGAGGCAATGTGTGAACAGATTATTGTATGTCTGACTAGATTGGGTTGTACCTCCTTATACTTAATGTAATGGGGAAATAGTTTGGGTGCAGGTCTAAACTTTAACACCATTCTCTTGTTTTTACATTGCAGCCTGAGTGACAACAATCTGAAAGACGGAGGGATCAAACACATAGCGGATATTTTTACCAAACAACCACGACTGGTTTTGGTGAAGTAAGTACTTACTGCCAATGAGATGCTTTTTTTCAATAACTCCAATATCTCAAGATTTTCACAGATTTGTAGCCGATTCCTTGTGTCTGCGCACCTTGCAGGTTTGGTCGAAACAACGCCTCTCTGGAAGCAGTGGATTATCTCATCTGGAAAATGTCTTCGTTCTTGAACATCCAGCAGGTTCATGCAGAGTATGAACACACCCATGCGCACACGCACACATATACAGTTCACAATTTCACATTCTCTCAGTCACATGCAACCTTGAGTATTACAAACTTACTCTATAGACCTCGAAGCGACTAAGTGAAAGAACATCAACAAGTAAGCAAGAATTCATTGTTATACAGCTGTTTGTGTGTGTTTGGTTTTTGCAGTGGGATGAAGGAATTGTCAGTCACTTTCTCTCAAAACTCTGATTTGAACAGGTGAGGTTAATGTTAGATAAACATAATGAGTAAATACAAACCAGTAATTAACCATACAGTGTGTCATCAAACTGCAAATAGTGAAATTCTGCCTTATGTATGCTTTCCCCTCTGCAGCCAGAAAACGAAGTCTCAACCAACAATCTGGTAAGACAATAGACAATAACACCCTTGTCATAAAAACACTTTCCAGATCTTTACTAGCACAGGCAGTTTCCTTGAAGAACTTTGCTCCTCCTTTGAACAAGGTGCCTTGACTTATTACCTTGACTTATTATTAGCATTGTTTTTTTACAGTCTTGGCCAGAAACAACCTCTGAATCAATGACAGATCAGTCAGTTTAATTCATATGCTGAATTTGTTTGTTCGTTTGTTGTTGATATGTTTTAATCTTGTGCTACAATTTGTTCTCCAGCTTGTTGAACCAGAAATGGAGCAAGCCTAACATGCAAAAACTTGCAAAGTCATTGGCATGTTGCTCCGCCTTGTCTGTCCTGGAGTGAGTAGCCCTAAATACACCTCTTAAAATTCAGGATGCTACTTACCAATGATGCAACATACCAAAACAGAATAATGCAGTACTGTAATTACAATCAGCCATTAAATGTTGGTATCGAAGTTTTTTTAGTTTTTTAATTTTTTATTTGAGCCATCACTTCCTATTTTTCCATCAGAGCAGGGTTCACCACAACTGACATTTTGGATGTTATCATGGGACAGTCCGCACTCATTTGGCACTGCGTGTGTGTTTACTTCCTAGTATTTCTGGAGGCCACTTGGATGTTGAAACTCTGAGGATTCTGACTCAGTCTTTGCCGAAGTTCAACGTCACCAAACAGATCATGTAAGACTAGACTCATACTAAACTACCCATGACAAAGCACAAGAGTGACATAAAAGCTACATGTAATCTGCATGACTGATATTTACTAATTTTGCTGTAAAAAATTCCATATTGTCATACTATATTTCACCTAGCTATCCAAAAAGTAGCATGAATACACTACTGCTACTACTACTTAATAAACTACTTAATATGTTGTGGTTAAGGATAGGCAAGTATTAAAAAAACAGTGCTCAGCATCCATAAAAACAGAACAGCAGCAGTTTGTTGACGTTCAGATGCCTTTTCCTGTCAGTGCGAATGACAGCTGCTTAACAGTGGAGGGTTTGGTGATTCTGACCGCTCTGCTGTCTGATTGTCCTGCTGTGGTGGAGCTTCATATCAGGTACGGACAATATAAATACACACATCTTTAAACATACTGTACTAACAAATGCATAATTATGGTTACTCACAGTCATGCCAATTTCCTGCATCACTGTGTAAAACTTTCAGCAACATTTAACATTGTATTGTTAGCCTCAATTTTATATTAGTTGAATTCTTAAATAATGGTGTTATAACTGCCATGTGACTGTATTTTTTTTATGTTTCAGACTACAGAGTCCTGTTCAGGTGTCCATAGTGTTTTCTGGAGGGAGAGAAAAAACGAATGAAGTATCTAAACTGCTCTGGTATGTGTTAAATACGGGTCGCCTCGGTATCCAAGTGCTTACAGCGCCATATACCTGCAATTCTCTGGTTCAATTCCGACCTTCGGAATTTGTTGCATTTTTGGGCTTGGAGTTAATATAGAAGAAAAATCGTTTTTATTTGTTCAGAGGAGAGCGATGTTCTTACCTTGCTGGATTTTTTTTGTGATGTCACGAGAATCCAGGAATCACACATCACACAAAAATCCATCTCGTCAGGCTTCATGTAATGCATTTGTGTCCGGTAAGCCAGAGCATGGAACAATCAGCGAACTGCGAGGAGCTACAGGCAGCTTCGGGCTTGGCTTAGGTGTGTTTATGAGACGACACAGACAGGCGACGAGACAACAGTGGCACCTCCTGAAGAGGTTAGCCGAGATGCTACAATAGCATCAGTTATATCAGAAAGGGAAATATTTCCTTATTAAATGAAGAGCAAGGAACAACACCGAAGGCTTTTTACGACGGATAAGATGTTTTCAGTTCCAGTTTCTAATGACGGCTCCTTAGAGAATTCTGTGTAACAAACCATCTGACGGGTTCAGGTTAGCCTTGTTCAGGTTTGTTCGTAATACAACTATAGTTAAGAGAGATGGCAGTGATAGTTCATGTTAGAGATCCCTTTCAGACATGTAAACGTCCGTAAATGATGATGATATTAATCCGGACACTGTTGCCTCTGTCAGCCTCAGCTGCTGTGGTCTGCTGCCGACTCATCTGGAGAGAGTGTGGAGGAGTTTGGGAACCTCCCCTGATCTCACTTTGCTGGAGTAAGATACACAAAAAATAATCCACTTGTCATTTTTCCTTGCATGCTAAAGCAGGATCACTGTTGACATTCAGAATACATTTAGTACTAGTAGTAGTAGTAGTAGTAGTAGATATAGTGGTAATAGTGATATGGTATAGTAGTGATAATCTGTATGCACACTGTTGAAACAAAAAAACTAAAAACGTATGCATCTCTAGTTTATAGTTATTAATGACAGTGGAATGTTTAACCTAGCCACTGTACCTTTCTAGCAATCATCATGTGTCTCCATGGTAAATTCAGGTGTGGCCATGAATCATTATGCATTGTTATTTTTATGATATTTTGCACTGTTTGTATTTTCTGCACAGAGGTTACCTAAAAGGAGAGTTCAGATTTTTTGAAGTGAGGTTGTTTGAGGTACTCATTCATAGTCAGTGTATAACCTTCAGTAGATGGCAGTCGGCAGGCCCACAGTTTGGAGAAACAGACACGAGTACCAGCACAGGAGCAAAGCAATGCTTTGCTGTGGACGGGGGCATCAGCAAAATGTATTTTAGCCACCTAAAAGAAAGGCCAACCTAAACAAACGTATAAAAGTTTAACTGTACACTACGTATAGAATATTTTCAAAGCTTTAACTAGCCATTAGACAGCCCTTTCAGATGGAGAACCGAAGCAGTTTTCCATCCTCTCTTCAAAGCCACAAGACTAAAATAGTAATTTTACCTTGCGTAGTTGCTGGCCTACCGCTGGCTCGGTCGGTTAGTTAGTTAGTTTTATTGTGTGACTTTAGCGTTTTAAAGGGTTAGGTTGAATTCACCAAAGCCACACAATAACACAAACTAACTAACCGAAAAAAATTACTGTTTTTGTCAAAGGAGTCCAGCAACTTTGAAGAGACTGCCTGACAGCAAGGTAAAGCGTCACACTTTTCTAAATATAGTTTACACTTAAACTGATTTTTTTGAGGTGGGCAATTTTCTTTAGGTGACTAAGATACGTTTTGCTGCTGCCCCCATCCACAGCAGTACATTGCTTTGCTTCCATGCTGGTACTCCCGTCTATTTCTTAACACTGGGGGGGTGCCAACATTTATCAACTGTTGGTAATACCCTTACTCTGGAAAAGTACCTCATACAACCTCACTTCAAAACATCCAAACTATCCATTTGCTTGTTTCTTTTATTTTGGCAGCTACGCATGTTGTACCCTTTCTTGTCTCTGACATTATTTCAATCCCACATTGTCGTCTCAGTCTGTCCAGTAACTGTTTAGGCAACAAAGGTCTGAGGAAACTGTTGGACTTCCTGCCCCGTCTTAGTTGCATCCAGGAAATAAAGTAAGAGTTTCACTAAAAGTGATAACAAAAGGTACATACAAAAAAAATTTAAAGCATTAGAAGTTTTCTGGGGATCTTTAGAGCAATCATCCAATATCATTTTGCAAGATATGCATTTGATAAGAATGAGTGGCTTTTATTGAGATTTACATTTTTTTATTTTATTGGGTTTTAAATGAAAGATGAGACTGTTGGTTGGTAATTTGGCAAACGCGGAACTGTTATTTTGTCACCAAACAGGTTCCAAACTAAATATGTCAGCACTGGCAGCTGCTGTGTTTACCTCAGGGCATTATTCAGTATAAATGGCTTATTTGGAGTGAAATGATGTCCTTCCCCCTGGCTCATTGTTTTTGTTATGTGCTTTACAGTGCCAGCAACAATGGGATTGGCATGGAAGGGGTAGTGATGCTGGCTGGTGCTTTGTGCTCCCATAACAACTTAACACAAATCCACATCAGGTATTCTTTGTTGTACATTTGAGACATTTAATGTTTTTTTTTACAGCAGCAACAGAGTGAGCACCTATTTCACCAACATGGCGAGTTGCCAGTTAGACAAATGCTATTTAACAGATCATTTATGTCTGTTTATAAAATAGAAGAATAGACAGTATATCATAGTAATTTGCATGGTAATGAATTGCTTGAAGGTAAAATGGGGTTATTTACTATAAACTTGTGTTCAAATGTGCAGTTTGTGAATCTGATAGTGTCCAATTGTTTTAATAGGGATGGAGACAGAGAGCAGGTGATCCTGAAGTTCTGCCCTGACAAAAGGTAAAAAATCCGAAATCCTCCACACATCTGGATACCGCTGTCTGCTTTTTCATGAGTCAGCAAATCAACTAATTATATGCCCTTTTTTTTAGGGATGACAAACAGCAGAAAAAGATGTTCAGGTACAGTAAGCTGATGAAGAGTTTGAGGAAAAACACACATTTGACTTTCTTAAAATACAAACAGTGATAACTTTATGTATTTTGACAAGTGATAACTATAAAATGAGAAAAATTTAAATCTTCTTCTTTAATGCTGTAGGATAAACAACAGCAGCCTCCTACCATCCAATGTAACCACACTATGTCAACGATTGGGCCAGTGTCGCTCCCATTTGGAGTTAGAGTGAGTTGGATTAATGTATATCCACACGTTGTTATTTCATGATTATGAACAGGTAGACATTGATATACTCTGATTTTGTGGCAGTTTGTCTCACAGCTCATTGACGGACAAGGCTATCGAGAATCTGCTGAAGGTCCTGCCCAAGATGACGTCACTACAGAGACTCAAGTAAGATGTACACACATGCATGAAGTAATTAGTGTGGATGGTTTTGTTCAGACAGAAAAAAGACTGTTGCAACGATTACAAAACCAAGCACTGTGTCACTTCACCAGTGTGCAATGGTACAACGGCATAACATAATGTAGTGTTTTAACAGCATGAAGTGTTAATAACACCACGGTGTGAATAGAAAAACACCTTTAGGCCTGTAATGAACCACAAGTGGTGTCCTAGTTTGAACTCACCCACCACTCTGCTGTTGCCTTCTGGGTGTCAATGCTGAGGCTTTTGAAAAGGGCTTTATTCTAATAAGTCTACTGACAACTTCACCACACAGTTGATTCTTTTAAAGCCGTCATGTTTCTAATTATATGGGGTCATAGGAGTGCCCTAAAAATGACCAAATCTATAAAAGAATGGGAAAATGACTGTGGAAATAAATAGAGGACTAGATAAAATACCCGAGTAAATAAAAAATGTGGAAAATGTGGAAAGAACGAAATATAAAAGATTAATTTCAGGCACTTTCATCGTTTTCCACATTTAGATATTCTTTCATTTATTTCTTTATATTTAAAAATATTTTATTTAATTGTTTATTTTCTTATTTATTCTTCTTTATATTACTACTTTTGTTTACTTATTCTGTTACAGATGTTTTCTTTTTTTTATGGCACTACTTATTATTACTCTAGTTAATTTAAAACCATGACCTTTAAAGATTGAACCCAGCATTTATCTCTTGTATTATTATCAATTACCACCTTCACATTTCATTTGAATCAACTCTATCCTGTTTTTCTTTAGTGTCAGCCACAGCATCACATCCACCACTGGAGCACTGATGTTGGTCAGATGTTTGACTGTCAGTCAGCGAGTCACCTCAGTGGAGCTCAGGTACGATTTGTATGAGCTTTTTTTTGATATCCAGTGTAATGTTTTTGTAAAATATTGCTTCAACCTCTTCTTCAGGCCTCAGACTGAATCCTTCATCCAGTTTGACAGTGTGAAAGCAGAACAAGCCAGCTGCAGGTCTGTGATAAGCAATTGACTTGTGCACTGTGTGCTGATATAAAAACTTAGTGGGTGTTTGCTTTTCACATTGCTCAGTTAATCACTTGTCCAAGCATTCATTGTACATACAGGATATACAATCTTCTTTGCAGCAATTCTACAATTTCTCAAACTGTAAATAGGAGAGAACATTTTCATTCTTTTTATTTTCATTTTATTCCCTCATATTTTGTGTTTGAGAGAAAAATGCACTGCCAGCTTTACATTTTGCTGTCTAAACTGCTAAACTGAAACAACTTTTTAAAGCAACACACATAATGTCAACCACTGAGACTCACCAAAAAAGAAGAAATTGCCAGAAGATTGATTGATTATCTTGTTATGAAATGTTGGTTTGAAGGACATTGACTTCCTGTCTTTATGTCCTAATGTAGCGCCTGTATGTCTCACTGACTCTGTGTGCACACAGGTTAACTCATTGTAGCCTGAAAGGAGAGAACTTGGAGAGACTGCTCGAGATCCTACAGCAGGGTCCTCAACTGTCTAGCCTGGAGTACGTGCCATACACAAACCCAGTCTTACTCACACATTAGCTAACAGACATCTACTTTCCATAAATACCGGCACCAGTGCTTGCTTACACTCTATTGGTGTGGATGCTGAATTATTCTTTATTTTGACTGCAGTTTATCAAGTAACCAACTGGAAGATGAAGGAGTGAAGCATTTTGTGGATTGTCTACAAAAGCTTAAAATCACCACCTATGTAAAGTAAGATACGTTATGTAAAATATTGATTTTGACCATTTTCAGTTCTATATTCATTTGTGTTTAACAAATCAAACATGGTGACCTACTTTTTTACTGAAGGGATTGTTAGAAATAGAAAAGACGGGAAATTCAGTAATCCCTGTTTCATACATTTAGACATGCAGCTAGATCTGTGGTGTAGAATGCTACAAAATAATACGAAGAAAATAATTAATTTAATAGATGAAAGCCTGATCGACATGTCTTTTTAGCCAGACTGTTGGCAGATAGGTAAATAGAATATGCGGATTATTAACTAATATCTTTATGTTTTTAAGCTTTCTATTTCTCCAATAATTGTGATTGTATTTATATTATATTTTTGATGTATACAATAATGTTTACTGTTCCATATTGAATCTTCATATATTCATTTGTATTGTTACTGTCTTATATCTATTGTTACTTTGATCGCAGAGTTCATTGTAGTAATAGTAACATTATACATATGATAGTAAATGGGATAAATCTAGAATAACACTTTTCTGGTCTTTAATGCGTCCTCGTGCACAGTTTGAGCAACAATGGCCTGACGCAGCAGGGGCTGTTGGATGTGACCAACACACTGTGTACCTGTGACAACGTCTCTGGTGTAGAAGTCAGGTAGGACTGTGCATTGTAGAAATTTAGGGCTACAATTAAAAAGAAAGCAATTAAATGAATTGTGGAAAGCACAAACAACTGTAATATTGAACAACGTATTCTTCCCTGTCTTTCTCTTTGTCCATGAACTCAAATTTCTGCCGGTAGTTTGGGAGCAGAGGAGAGGTGCCTTATCTGGTTTACACAATATGAAGGTTGTGTAAAAACGCTGAGGTAGGATAAGAATCCATAATTACAACAGCACAAGTAACTAGCGAGTCATTGTGCAGATGCTTTCCATTTGATTGATGAAGTGGGGTTGAATGAGGTACTTATCCGTAGTCAGTGTATTACCTACAGTGGATAGCGCTGGGCATACTCCTGTTTGGGGAGTCCTTCGAAAATAACTAAATTTACCTGCAAAGTAAAATGACTGTGTTGTCAAAGTAGTCTTGTGGCTTTAAAGAGAGCAAAAGATGGATATAACGGCTTAATTTCCCCATTTGAAAGGTCTGTCTGACACCAAGGTAAAACAATACACATCGGGACGTGCAAACAGCCATTTACTGTAGGTAACTGTGGATGAGACCTCATACAACCTCACTTTATAAAATCCAAACTATCCCTTTAACCTCATTTGTTGCACGGCATGTGATATGTTCTATACCCCATTCAACACAACTCATTGCTATAACGTAAAATTTATAAACAGATTTGTCAGGGAAATCTCCACACAGTTTGAACCTTAATAATAATATTTCAACACGAGATACGTCTGAAGTATCAGGTTTCTTTCTTTCTTTGTCATCTGAAAAGGTCGATTAATGGTTTCAGAGCACATCACGTTCTTCCGTTAGGCAGTATACACCTTTGAAAAGTCTCCATGTGTTGTTTGATTCTTTGTTCTCTCCCCTCTGATCTTTTCTGCCTCTCTACCAGTGTCACAGATAGTGGTTTGGAACGGGACCATCTGGTCAGATTAGCAGAGATTGTGTCTGTCAGTCCCAGTCCAATCAAACTAGAGTAAGTACACCTCCATCTTCAGACCACTTTATACTGCAGCTCCCAACACATGAAAAGCTGCTCTACAACTTCAGCTTTTAAGGAACAGACATTTAGATACAAATGTAATTGTTTAAATCAAAAATTCTTTGTCTTGAAAAAGAATTACCGGACTTGTTAAGTGTTGTTGATGACTGAGAAAGTGTTGAATTTTTTTATTATTATTGACATTTTTTTATATCAATAGAAATGATCAGTAGGGCATCCACTGATTTGTGTGTCTCAGGTTGTCCAGTTTATTGTATTACTCTGAGGTTTGTCCATAGGTTGAAGAACAATTTGCTGCAGTCGGTTCAGATTGAAGACTTTGTGAAACTGTTAAACAGCAGTCAGAGAGGATTCAGCATCCGGTAAGAAGGAGTACAGTATATGGGAATATTTTTTATGTAGCTTTGTTTCTTCCACTTCAACACTAGCAAGTTATTAACCTGAGAGCAAGTTGCGATTGTATGCCCTCTCTAATCTTTTCAGCTTTGCTTTTTCTCAGCATACAATCCATAAAGTGTTTCTGACTAAATAGTTGAATGAACTGGTGTAATTGTTAAAATACTGAGCTGTATCACACTTGTTTCTTTCTTGCCAGTATTGAGGAACGTTGGATCAGATCTGAGGAAGCTGTTAGTTTGTTGTGCCGCTGTCTGGATCTCAGCAGCAACATACACACTATCGGGTTAGATATGCAAATGCATACGAGTAAACACACACGTTGGGGAAACTGTACACTCTATGTAGTAAAACACATATTCAAACATTTAAACTCACTTTAGAATGCCCACATCACCATATGTCTGTTTGCATGTTTAACTAACAGTACTATATGCATTTACTTTGCAGGGTTCACCACACCACGCTGCATCTGTCTTTGATGAAGTCCACTGAACTGACCTCAGTCAGGTGATATATTTAGATTGCATATTTAAATAAAGTACCCTCCCACTGTCTTATTTATGTCTGGGGGGGGGGGGGTCTTTGATCTGATTGATCTATATTCAACTTGCTTTTGTGTTTTTAGTGATGACTCTGCAGATTAGGGTACTTTTTTCCTTTACTTGCTCTATACTAAAGATCGGATAGCAAAGCTAATACCTAGCAGCGATGCAGAACTCCATCACAGCCCCACTGTTCTACTGGCATAATATCAACTTCATGGTAGCATGCTTTTAGAAAATATAAATAATGTAATGCAATGACCCTTCCATCTCTCGAAAACAAATCAAGCTTTGCCCGGTAAATACATCCTTCCTCTGACATGAACGTAGTGTTCGTAAATTGTGGTCTAACGAAACAAAATGTTTGCATAAATTGCACCTTAAGAATTATTATTCATTTTGACAGAAAACAAGATATTCCCAAATGTTTTGGGGAATATGAGAGAGCCAAACTTACTGTCCCAGTAGCTGATAACAGCAGGAGAAAAAATGCTACCACATAACTTTCTGGCATTTGTACAGGTCCTGGAGGAAGTAAACTCTCTCCTCTCCTCTCCTCTCCTCTCCTCTCCTCTCCTCCAGCCTCATTGACTGTGCAGTAGAGGGGTCTCACCTTGCATCTATGAAGAGCATCATCCTGAGGTGTCCTTTACTGACAGAGCTGGAGTTAGTATTCTCTATTTTCTGTATGAATATAATATGCACAAGGCAGTTGCAAGGGAGACATATTTGTAAAAAAACAAAAAAACAAAAGAGGAAGTAAATAAATCATGTTTGCTCTCATTATTCACAGTTTTTCCCACAACAGCCTGGGCATAGAGGGAGCTGAGTTTCTCTGTTCTGTCCTGCCCTCGCTGCCAAATCTCACTTCTCTCAGGTGAGAGCTTTTTCTCACATTGGACACCGTTATAAATGTCTGTTTTAAAGTTTTAGCATGCCACTTGACTACTTTTGTCATCTGTAGTATTAGGTCCAAAGAGGCTTCTGTGACATTGGTTGAGAAGCTGTCAGAGGCCTTGCTGCAGGCTACAGCCATTCAGTGCTTAAAGTGAGCTACACACACACATTTTATGACCTTTCATTTCGTTTAAATACAATCAAAAATCTCGCACTGCTTGACATGTTTATGAATTGAAATGAAATCTTCATTCCTCCATCTCCCAGTCTGTCAGGTCATGTGATTAGTGACACAGCAGCCCAGATTATGACCAGAATGTTGCCTCGCCTAAAATCACTCAAGTAAGCATTTAACATTCAGCATAATGATATTTCTGAAGAAGTGAACAGTACATGAACGGATCGATCGGCACCATGTAAAATCTATAAAGTGCTTATACAGTGCTCATTGGTTTGTTTGAAACATGTTCAACCATCTCATTAAGTATATAAACATTAGTATTACTGTTGGGCTTGTCTTCTCTAGTCTGTCTCACTGTGAGTGGTCAGCGTCTGGAGGGCTGCAGCTCATCACAGTACTGAGAGAGTGTGTCAGTCTGGAGGGCCTTTGGTAAGAGACACGCACGGGCATATGAATGAATGAATGAACGTGTGTACAAACATGTCTGAATATAGAGTGGCTTCAATAATGTCTTGAAGTTCTTAGTAGGTCTGTTATTAATGTGTGCATTTGTGTGTTTGTTTCTAAGTCTGGACTGCTTGCAGCTGAACGATGAGAGCAAGATGTGCCTGGCACAAGCACTAAGGAAAATCAACTCTATACGCAGTCTCAAGTAAGAAACACCATCTGGTCTACTGCAGCTTTCTCATTAGAATCTCTGACCTTTCTGTGTGATTATGAAGGATAATAGAGGGTAATGCTGCCTGTTTATATACTCATTAAGTAGTTATCTAATATATGGAGCTAAGCCTGCCAAGCTATTTCAGACAGATGCTTTTACATTTACTACTACGGTTACACCGATGCACTTTACTGACACATATCCAGAGCCTCTCTAATAATCGGGTCTATTTATGATTTGCTGCTCCCACTTAACTGCCAAAGCTCACTCTCACTGCTCACATTACAGCCCCTGTTACTGCCAGCATGGCATACCGGCTTGTCATCGGCTTCACATGAACTTCACATAAATCTGTGTGCGGGGAGGGGGGGGGGGGGCTCTGATACCACAATCCTCCCTTCCCAGGGGGGAAATTTAACATTCCCTGTTCCCTGTGCTAATTTGTAAACTGCTGCTCCGGGATGAGCTGCAAGGTCACAACATAGACTGCAGATTGATGTCAGTGCTGTTTATACTTAATATAAATACATATCAGATTTACATGGGTAAACATCCTCCTCACGTGAGCGATATAACCTACTAGTTTGGAACCAATTCAACAATTCCACTGAGCATTTGATTGCTTGTTTGAGCAGTAAATTCCAGCCTTTGTTTATGCATATTGTGTGTGTGTGTGTGTGTGTGTGTGTGTGTGTGTGTGTGTGTGTGT
>NW_022280110.1:1666389-1667751 GCF_004355925.1 Anarrhichthys ocellatus | reverse complement strand
TATATGTGTATATATATATGTGTGTATATATATATATATGTATATATATGTGTATATATATGTGTATATATATATATATATATATATGTGTATATATATGTGTATATATGTATATATGTATATATATATATGTATTGTTTACTGAATTATCTTTGATGTGAGAGCCGTAGTCAGTTTAGAAGTTACAAGATTTATTCATCGCCCAAATAACTGCATTATTGTCAATAAATCAATCAAGATTTATCTATATAGCACCTTTCAAACAAATTCAATTCAACGTGCTTTAAAAATTATTGACAAGACAAAAACACGTAAGTTGAATTAGAGTGAAAATTAAATAGGAAAAAGAATATGTATAGATACTTAAACCATAGCATAAAAACCCAATACACTGTTAAAAATCAGACTTAACGATAGCAATTATAATAAAAAATAATAATATTATTAAGGTATTTATCGGCAGGTTGTGTCCTTTCACCACTTCATATGTCACACCTATAAATCATCCGTGTTTCATGTAATTCTGCAGATAGTGATTGTGTGGTTCTTGGTGACTGCAGAGCCTTTGATTGGTTGTAAAAAATATCTTTTGGGGGGGGATCAGGTGAACCCACTTTGCTTTGTGTCTGGAGGGAACTTTTCATGCATTTTTATCAAGACAAGACGTGATCAAAATCATGTGTTCCTTAATAAAACCAATCACTCGTCCTTTCCTTTGCTTAATAATATAACATGATACAAATATTGTCTGCTTCGGTATCATTGGCAACATTAATGAATTATAATTAAGCTAACAATCTTAGGCATGTGCACTGCTTGACATTTTATTGGACTGTCATCACCTTCTTTATGGGGACCAGCTGCCATTAGCAGCTCGTGTTTCCTTTTTCAAATGTTGGACGAGTGTGGCCTCATTCGGTGTGGCTGCATTTATTTATTCATTGCCTGTGGTATTGCTGTTGTACTGGTATATCTTTTATCTTTCACATCTTGCACTTTTATTTAGCTATTTTTATCTGTCTTTATTATTATTGTTATTATTGTTTCATTTAAAAAAAAAAAAAATTGTATCTGTTTATTTTATACTATTTTAAAAACGTTCACATAGTGCTACATCTGTGTTTGAAATGTGCTGTTTAAATAAACCAGTGTTGCTTTAATAGTGTGTTATGTCTGCTACTCGCTTCATGGCCCTTGATTATCATTTGTCACTGTAGCACCACCAAGCGATGGTATCAAAGAAGACACTGACAGATGGCTATGCATACTGCCTTCTACCTAGTTATTGAATCTCTAACTATTTTACTTTTACTGTTGTGTGTGTGTGTGTGTGTGTGTGTGTGTGTGTGTGTGTGTGTGTGT
>NW_022280110.1:1595012-1666379 GCF_004355925.1 Anarrhichthys ocellatus | reverse complement strand
TGTGTGTGTGTGTGTGTGTGTGTGTGTGTGTGTGTGTGTGTGTGTGTCCATGTGTCTGCTTCCAGTCTATCAAAGAACCTTATCAGCGACCAATCTGGAGACATGCTACTGGAGGCTTTGAACAGCTGTACTCACCTGGAAGAGCTCCAGTAAGGACATGTTTTTATATGTGGCTCATTCCTGTAAATGCTGTTTTGAAAAAAACAATGTAAGATGTGTAAATTCTGTCACATGTTCATTCACGCTTGCACCGCTTGTGCTTGCAATCAGTGTCTCCCAGTCTCCTATTGATCCAATTGACACTTTTATATTTCCACATGTAAACATTTCTAGTCTTCAATTAGTGTTCATTGCTGCAAAACATTCTTCCAAGTAAACTCTTCAGCTGTATTATTTATCATTGTATTATTTCTATCGTTTGTATTTTGTAAATTAGACATACTGTATATCAGTATAGACTGAAAACATCTGTTTGTGCTTTCTCACAGTCTGCCTAGCAACAGTCTCGGTGATCACACTGCTGCCAGGATGGCCCTTGTTCTACCATCACTGACACACATCACTGTGCTGGAGTAAGTCACACACACTCACATTTCTTGTTGATGTATATTTGTCACAGTTGTCCTGAGGTTTATGTTCTTTATGCACATGTGTCTTTTTCTAGTATTTCAGAGAACAGGATTGGACATGAAGGATCAGTGAGCCTGTCCAAAGCGATGATGTGCATGAAGAACCTCACCAAGATCTAGTAAGACTCTCAAGCTTCTCCCGCTGTTTTGGAAACCGCAACCCTGATGGATGACTAGATGTACTTATTACGAGCTGTGATAATATAATAATGTTTCTTTTCTCGTATGGTCTGGCAGTCTGACCTCTGTTGGGACTTCAGAGCTGTGTCCTGTAGCTGCCAGCCTGGCCCACTGTCCCCTCATACAGGATGTGGGGTAAGATTTAAAAGGATCACATAATACATATTCAGTAAATAATGATTAAGACAAATATTACAGATTGCTCAAGTATCTCTTTAAAGGTTCACAATACAATACAGTGCGCAGTTTACTGGCATCAAATAGCATGAGATTCTAAGTGTTGAAGTCAAAATGTTCAAACACATTCCTCTTGTATCCATGCAATCAATCAAGAGGCAGCAAAGTAAATCAGCAGGATGTCAGCAAGGGTTTACCTTGAGCTCAAATGGTGATCTTTGACTTATACATGTGCTCTATTGACCTCTGGTGGACTGTGTTAACAGGGTTAAATACCCAAGGCTATTGTTGTAGCTCCAACAGTTGAAAACATCACCTGTGTGCTCTGTGGAACCATCTCTGTTGTTTTTGGATCCAGAGTGGTAGCCTGCTTTCATTACCGCTTACAATCACAACACTGTGTGACGACATTTCACTCACAACTCTCTGGCGTGACAGAGCTCAAAAGCAGCTGTAAGCTGCCTACATGTCATACACAGTTCTGTCATGAAATGTGCTCTGATATTCTTCAAAGTCTAATGATACAATCATTAATAAACTAGAGAAGCCACATCTTCATGAAATGGTAACATGAAAACAATAGCATGCTTTTGTGTATTCACAGCAGTTATCTCAACCACATGAGTGTCAGGTACCAATCCTTTTCATGTGTTTCTTTACAGAACAGGGCGTAACTAACCACTAACTACAGTTTCAACTCGTTGATCGGCAAAACTGACTTTTAGTAGCTTTTTTTAGATGTAATTTGTGAAAGGGTTCACATACTTCTTCCTATATGGATTGTTAGTATTGAGATCATATAAAAAATATTCCAATTCGGAAAACAACTATCTGATTATTATTAATCTACATAGAGACTTTAATGAAGATCAGATCACGTTTCATGGGGGAATTTTGCATAAATGTAGGTAATTCCAAAGCCGTCCCATTCTTGGCACTGCATATGGGACATAAACATGATTCAAATGTGTGAAGTTTGTCAGCCCTGAGCTGAATGTCAAGATGGATCGATTGTGTTTCGAGATGCTACACAGCTATGTCTCTCTCTGTTTCTAGTCTGGGATGGAACAATTGTGGTGATAAAGTGGCAGAGGAGCTGGTCAGAGTTATGCCTCTCTGTCAGAAGCTGAAGAGAATAGAGTGAGTTTGTGAATGCACACACACACACCAGTTGTTATATTTTCTTTGTTTCATTTCAGTACGATTTACGGTGTTGTATTTAGTTTTAGTTTTTGATATTAGAGATCAGTTAAAGATTTTGGTTTCCTGAAATCACATTTATAGTTTTTGCATTTCTTAAATCTTTATTCCCTGGTTGGTTTGGGACTCAAAGTACATTTTTTCCACTTTGATTATTTTTTGTCTTCACTGCAATCAATAAAATTTGCTCCTTATGGGTTTAGACTTAATGTAAATTAAGTTTCTTTTATATTACACTTACTTAATCACCACACATTCACACTTTGAGGGAATACAACGGTATGAATGTCCAGTATGTTTGTTATTTCTCCCAGTCTGGAGTCAAACGCTGTGAGTGTTTCTGCAGCGGAGGCCCTGGTTACAGCCTTACAGTCGTGTCCTGCTCTGCAGCTCATCAGGTAAACTTCCTGTCATGGTGTCGCCCTCTTTTTTTCCCCACTACAGCTTTTAATGTCTTGGTAAAGCCATCTACATGTTTCAAATCAGCTAAATTTGTTTTGTTTTTAAAGTATATTTAAATATTGGGAGTATAACATGTTTAGAACCACCATTGTGCTTTTCAGGCTGTGGAGGAACAATGTCTCCCCCAGTGAGGCCCAGAGGCTCAGCCTGAGGGAGAGGAGACTGAATTTCTCATCCACCTAATATGATCTGGATCGTTGGACGGTGGCGGGCAGAAGTAACATTCCAGTTCATCAGAGTCTGCAGAGGTGAATCAGTGCTACAGCTCCAGCATCAAATGGAGTTCACATGTGTTTCCCTAAAGTATGACCATCAGAAAAGCATGAGGAATGATCTTACAGCAAATGATTAAGATCTCCATGTGACATTATGTGTTTAAAAACCTTCATTATGTTGTGTATCTGAGGACTGCAGCAGCTGGTGTCTCTAATAGAAGGGTTAAAAGACCACTATGCGGTCTACTATGGGAGAGAACCCTAATCACTTTTTCCCTAAATTGTAAATAATGTGAAGAGGGAACAATGCAATTAAGTGCAGCTGTACTGTTGAATTACTGTACTTATGCTCAGGTTTATGCTTGTTTAAAAAAGGAGATGCACTTGTGACCTCTGGTGACTAGTAGTTCTCTTGAATATGTTGAATACACTTATTGTAAGTCGCTTTGGATAAAAGCGTCTGCTAAATGACTGTAATGTAATGTAATGTAATTATATTATTTTTGAGACTATTTAAATGTATGAATTTGCAATAATTGGCCTCTAGTTTCACGATGGTAAACTGGCGTAATCAGCTGACTGTGGGGCGGTGACAGAATGGTCCACTCTGAGCGTGGTGAACCGAGACACATCTCTTCTGTGTTATCTGCAGACATCACGCACAGACGACCTTCCTTATCATATACTGATGTAAAAAAAATGCCATAAATTACCGTTCAGTAACTGCAACAGAATGTGCTGCGATATGATATGTTAAATAAAAAAAGGTGAAGTGGAATTAGAACAGAACGTACAGTATGAATAAATTACGGACAGAGAAATATCGAAAGTTACTTTGGGAATATTAAGAATGATCTAGAATGATCTTCAAGCAACTAATTTAATCACAGATAAAATTATGATTCAATAAACCTAAAGTGATATTATTGTAAAATGAAGTAAAATAAGTGAACTAGTGCTGCTTTTTTGTTTGTTTAATTCATATAACACTTGCTAAAAGTGTTTCCCAACAGCGCACTGCACACAACATGGTGTATAGTTAATGCGTATGCACATGGAAATGGATTTGGTTCTCTTAGATAGCTTATTATTTTGGATCAGCCCCACCTTTTCAGTCTTGTTACTGCCGGGTTTGCACGCACTATCACGGCTCTTTCCGCTGTTCCACACCGCCATGAACCTAGAGGCCATGATGTAAAGGGTTTCCAGTAACTTTCATGTGACACAATAGGTATGCAGGGTCTAAGTCACTTTGCACCATCATGTGTTTACATTAGAGGCCACATCAGTGAAAACACAACAAATCATAAACTCACAGTAAAGGAAGAGTTGAAAAGGGAGGACCCCCCTCTGTTATCTGCTCTTATGGTCATTTTAGGTTGTGGTCTCTATCCAAATCTGCGTATTTATTTCTGCCGGTAATATTATGCAAAGTGATTTAGTTAGATGTAATTTAGACTGAGACAACTGATTTCTACAAGGACACTGGATTTTAAAGAGCAGAGGACGAGATTGGTACTGTAGATTATCCTCCTGAATGTGTTTTTGTTTTTTAAGGTTTGTAATCAGGTTTGACCTCTCACATGAGGTATTGCTTTGACATGAATTCATTCTGACTTGCACTGAGATGGTGATTGAGATAAAAAAAATATATAAAAAATACTACATTGAGTGTTGGCCTTTCTTTACGCTTTACCTAATTAGTTTCTTTCTTTATATAATATGTTATATGAACAAACAACACAATTTCTATATACCGGTACAGTACACACGTCATTGTCAAACAGATGTCTAAATATAACCTAGTTTCTGGAGTACATGAGTAAGTTTCTTTCCTACGCCTTGCACAAGGGTGTTTTATAACTCACTCATATTTCATTCTGGCTAATGTCAACAGGAGCAGCTGAAACCACAGCTGTGCCTGTCGGTGACAAACTTTGACGGGACTCAGTCACAGGACTCCCATTCCGTCATGTTGCTCTGGCACTCTCTTGTGGGTTTGCACTGGTAGTGCAAACGCGGTGCAGTTTCTGCTCCGCTCCTGTATTAAAGGGCCACTCCATTCATTTTTTATTCATGAAGTTCAGCACAAGGGGCACTACTCAGCCAGAGAAACAGCTGTATCATTTGGTCTGTGGCTCTGGAGGGTCTTCAAAGTTAGAAAAAAACAAACCCAATGGTGTCATAAGGGTTACCTTAAGTTTTAACAGAAAGCTTGTTACAACCATGAACATGAAAGATTTGAAAAAAGTAGGGATTTTGCAAGGCAGAAAGGGAAAATGAAGTAGACAGTTGAGTTGCATTATGAGAAATGTAGGTTCCAGTATTTTGGGGATAAAAGTCTAGATATCTTGGCTTCTTATGCCTCAATCTTGACCATTCTATTTTTAGACCCCTCTCGCGAGTGCCCCCCCAAGGATTCACAAATGCACCTAAACAAATTGTAGTAGAATTCCCAAAGTAATCGAGATGCTTTAAATCTGAATTAACACTGTATACCCTCGTCTTCCTTGTGTCCATTTTGAATAATCTGTGTTTGATTAACTTTTACTGGATAAAAAGATCAGTCTTCATCAGGGTTTAAAGCGCAATGATGACTTCTCACATGGCATGTTAATGATATGGCAGTGAAAATAGAATAAATGCATAAATATATTGTAACTAACTCACATATTCTGGAAAAAAAGTAAATATATTTAAACACAAATTTACAGATTAAGGTCAATGACGTCAAAATAACAGTGAAAAATTACAAAATATGTGCTAAAAATATACTGTAATGCTCACACAGATAAAAAGAAAAGAAGAGTAATATAATGACAGATAAATACATTAAGGACAATGACATACTATAGTGTAGATAGCAACCTCACAGGGTCCTAAAAACGAATAAAGTAGTACAGTCAAACATAAACAATAATCCAACAATGGGCTAATAATAATCCAATAATATAATATGTAAAAATATCACACTAAGAGGCGTAACTCTGATGTACGATAAGTATTTGCATTTGTTTGTGTGCATTTTTGGTGTTACTACTTTTACTTAAGTAAAATATCTTACTACTTCTTCCACCACTGGTAATGTAACTGTGCAATGTGTTGAAAAGTAACAATTGAGATGGTAATACCTGTATTCACCACAAGAGGCCGTCAGGGGAACAATAGACCAATAGATTCCCCAGAGAAGACTTTAAAATACAATTTGGATATCATAGAAACGAAAGGCCACTGTAATATATGCTGGCCATGAAAACAACACTCGTTGTCAACAGGTAATATAAAAAACTATATCTGGTTCTGGTTGTACTGGAACAACAACATTACACTTAAGACGGAAGCGGTTTGAATCTACTCGACAGCGACGCTTTTGTTTTGTAAGGGGATCTCGCGGTACTTCCGGTTGTACGCTAGAATGGGTAGCTTGATGCTTGGGTAGCGTCCATCAGTGGCGCTGGGCAGAGAGAAACAGAGTCCAGGTGGCTAAGAGGATGATTTACGTTCACACACTGTTGCGCCTTCCAGGATACACGGGATAAAAATGGCAACAGCAACTTCAGTTTTCACCCTTTGCTAGAAAAGAAAAGGGGGATTTTATTTCTCCTCACTGAGCAGAGTAATCTAAGAAATTGCAAACTGAAAAGCGGAGAAGAAGTTTGACGTCATTTATTAAGGTAAGTGTGACACCAGTTTTCGTATTTGGTTTCTCGTTGGTATTGATTTGTAGAGAATTAACAGTGAGCTGGTGTTTGTTAGATGCATACTGAGGAGCTGCTGTGACACGCTCACTTGTCAAAATGACTTCAGCCAAAAATGTCCAGTCTGCGCTGGTTCGAGGTGAGGTAGAAGGATGTGACATTTGATTGTTTTTACATTTTACGTGTGTGTGTGTGTGTGTGTGTGTGTGTGTGTGCGCAGGTGAGTTGCTGCTTTCCTGTTTTGATCTCTTTTCAATTTAAATTGACAACACTCTAAAAAATGATTACTGTTTACATTCTGCACTTCATTTCTATTGCCCACTTTGGCATGTAATTAGACCTAATGACTGTGTGCAGGGTCTTACTCTGCTATTAACAAGTATGACACGGCTTCCATGCTGTTCTGCTCGTCAGCCAGTCCCACTTAGCCCGCTCCCTCTCTTCTCTCCTGTCCTCCTGCAGAGAGGTGACTCAGGTGTGCATGTGAAGTGTGAGAGGGTGTGAACGTCTTCAGCAGGGTCAGTGCAACCCAGAGACCTGCAATCAAGGCTGCCAGGTCTCTATAGTTTGGCAGGTTTGTGTATCATCCTGCTGTATAGTCCATGCGTTCCTGTAGAGCACTCAAACATGCAGGATAGTTCTGCTGCACTCTCTTACACACAAATGGTCACTTGGCTCATTCCTGATCGAATTAAAACACGTGATTGAAAAGCATGCCACACATTGCCAGAACAAAATATATCACAGACCGCTTGAGCAGTAGACGGATTGATAACAGCTCTGATAACCATTCTTGTCAATTAAAGGCAGGATGTCCTCATGTGTGATATGTGTAAGTAGTGTATGTTAATGACAGGTGCTCACAGACAGTTTGTGTCTTTCATTTTCATAAGCTCATCTTGGGGGAAAAAAGGCAGTGGAGTCGTTAATTCATCCATTCATCACCCACGATCAATTATTAAAGGGTTGAAAGTGTTTCAGCCGGTCAAAGCAAGCTTTTCACCACCTATGAATGAGTGAGTAAATGAATGAAAACATTACAATGGTATTTTCAGTACATCACCACTACCAGTGTGACATCACAGGAGCAGACCGGGAGGAGCACGCTGGTTATGACACATTAGTATCTTAGCAACAGACAGCATCCTTTTATCTTGCTGCTCTGAGAACAAAACCACTCCGATGGACACAAGGTGCTCTGCCGTTTATCTGTCCTTAAAGCCTCTAATTATTATTTTAAATATGACCCAAGTTATTCCTGAGAACATCATGTTCAGGCACACTTTGTTTTTTAAATAAAAAGTGTTTCAAGACATACGTGCGTGTTTTCTCTTCATGTGTTTTTTTTCCTCGCGTGAGGCGTCTCCATTTTGGAGGTTCTGCGATGGCTTTGATTGTGTGTGTGTGTGTGTGTGTGTGTGTGTGTGTGAGTGTGTGATAGAGCTAGGGTCAACCTGCAACGTCAGGGTCTCACATGCTACATATGTTTACAGCTGTGTTTAAATCTTCCTCAGTGTGTATTTCTAGCCAGACAGTATCTAATTAAACTGGAGCCTTTTGCGCTTGTGTGCGTTTTCTCTCTTTTTTCTGTTACACATATCTAAAAGGAGTAAACATTGAAATGTTACCTAAATTCAACTAATTTCCAACTCTTCTGCAGCATTATTTTGTGTATCTGCCTCTGTAGACTGATTTCTGTAGGGCGATACACAATCTGCCTGGCAACAGATATGACCACCCAGTGTGTTGATAGCGTCTTATTTTCCTCTCTGTGGTGGCGTTTCCTGAAATTCATGATTTTGCCTTCTGTCAGTGTAAGACACACACATTTACCCCTGTAAAGAAAGACCCATAACGAGTAATTGCACCTTATCCTGGACACCAGCCATAGCTGTGTATGTAAACAACAACCTACAGTACAGTACAGTTCACAGAGATCAGCTTAGGTAAACTTGTAATCTTTAAATGTTTTTTGCAGCTAGTCCTGCACAACTTATGACACTCCCAGCAGCCTCTGCTGTACTTTGTTTTTAGTGTTACTAATATTAGCACGCGGAGGAAGACGACGGCTCCACAACCGCTGAGAGTTCTGGGAGAGGACGTGGACATGGTAGAGGAGTACAAGTTCCTGGGTGTCTCCATCGACAACAGACTGAACTGGAAGACCAACATCAACACTGTGTACAAGAAGGGGATGAGTCGACTCTTTTTCTTGAATAACTTCGATCCTTCAACGTGTGCAGCAAGATGTTGGAGATGTTCTACCAGTCTGTTGTGGCCAGTGCACTGTACTTCGCCGTAGTCTGCTGGGGAGCAGCATTGGAGCCGGAGACACCAACAGACTTAATAAACTGGTTAAGAAGGCGGCTCCATCATTGGCTGCAAACAAGACTATCTGGAAGAGGTGGTGGAGAGGACACTGAAGAAACTATTGTCCATATTGGATAACCCGGACCACCCTCTCCACCACCTACTGCAGGGACAGCGGAGCACTTTCTCCAACAGACTGATCCAGCTCCGCTGTCACAAGGAAAGATACAGGAGAACATTCCTGCCAACTGTCATTAGACTCTATAATATATCACCTCTGGCCAGATCATCATCATTCAAATGACTACAACAACGCTACCCGGTTGTTGCTTGTTGTTGGTGATCCTTGCACAAATGTTTAGTTTGTTTAGGTTACCTAGTTGTTAATTTAATACCATTCTAATTCATTGTATATATTGTGCATTTTTTCCATTTTTATTTTTTATTATTCTATTTCTTCAAATTCAATTTCTGCTCTGTTATTTTATTGTACTGTATATATTGTGCATTTCCATATGTAATATTTTATATTCTATTCTACTCTGTAAATTGCTGCTGCTACTAACTAATTTCCCCCTGGGGATGAATAAAGTTTATATCTATCTATCTAAAACTCTAAACCAGAGGTCTTCAACAGGGGGTGAGTGACCCCTAGGGGGTCCGTGGAGTTACTGCATTGTTCGACAATGTTTATGATAATAATAATGTTTAGAATGTTTTTTTTAAATTAAAATGTGTCCGATAATACACACAACAGTAACATGAATCCAACTTATTATTAGCAAAGAAGCAAAATAACTCATTGATGTCACATGAGCTAGCTAACCCATGCTAACCCATGCTTACACCCATCCATAACGGTAAACAAGTGGCTACATGTTATTATTTTAATAGCTTAGTATTGTATGCACCATAAAAAAAGGTATGCTAATTCATGGCACTTTAGGCAGCCCTACGCGTTATTGTAGTGTATTATGCATAACAAGGTTATACGTATGTATTACGGGGTCCCTGCTCCGTCTCTCTATCAATAGGGTTCCTTGGCCCGGTAAAAGTTCCTGCTCTAAACTAAGATGTGAACTTAATGAACATTGTACCAGTTAAACACAAGACTGTTCGCATCCTTGTGCATTTAGCTCAAAGTGTCAAGAAATAGCCAGTGTGGGATGGTGTGTGGGCATGTATGAAACTAGTTGTTTCCGCTTATGTCTTTGTTTTCTGTGCTCCAGGGTGATTAATTGTGACCTCAGACCATGGCCTACACTCAAGGCTCGACCACTGACGGCCAGACGCGCAGTGTCGGACCTCAGCACTGCGTCACCCGGGTGGAGCTGTCCGTCACCGCAGCCAGCCTGCTGGACCGAGATGTAGCCTCCAAGTCGGACCCGTTCTGTGTTCTCTTCCACGAGGTGGATGGAAACTGGGTGGAGGTAAGGATGGAGGGATGATGGCGGGGAAGGAGAAAAAACGGACAGATGGAGCGATAAATGGAGGAAGCGATGTGCTGGAGAAAAAAAAGACAGGAGTGAAGAAAAGGCACGTTTTGTCTTCTTAAAACAGGTTGTAAAATGGAGAGAAATCAGCAGGGGGATGCAAATGGCAGATTGGTGGGAAAAGGCTGAACAGAGATAATATATTAGTGTTTGGATCATATGGAGTCAAACCCATTTCTGGTGCTTCGCCGTGCTGTTTATTTCAACGCCAGGGAGGCGGAGAGAAGAGGATAAAAGCGAGGCAAACATAAAAAGAAGATTTAAATGGAGGATGGAGAATTGTAGAAGTGTCAGAAGTGCTTTCAAGGTCACGCCCGCCATGCTGGTTCTGCCAGCAAAGAAAGACCAAAGGATTTTATTTGTTGTCTTGTGTTGCTTTGCAGACGGTTATATGTGGTGAGCCAGAGCCAAACTCATGATGTCTTGACCATCTGGCATGAGCCCCGGCGCGCTGAGCCCAGTACGATGTTGCAACGTTCGTGAACGTTCTTCAACCGTTGAACTGGCAACGCACAGAAGCTATCAGGGCTGCCAAGTTAATTATACAAGGTTCCACAAGTAGGTTCCATAATGTGCCAAGATAAGCTTATCTCTGATATATCTGTATTAGTGCGTCCTAATCTATGGTTTGTGCAAACTAGTACATATTCAGCACAGTCTAGGTGGCCTAGTTAAAGCTTGTTATTTTGTTCATTATGTATTCGTCTTTCATGTAAACTGCTAAATACCACACAATGTGCTTGTCAACCTTTTTCACATTATATGGGATGAATGATTCCCATGATTGTGACTATTGTAACATGTGAGGGTTAGAAACACACTGACACAATAGTACAGACATGTTACAGACGTAACAGTAACATGGTGGACCAGAAATAGCAATGAAAAGTGCACTTAAAGCCACACATGTGATTATGATTAGGGGGTCGGATCAGACCTGACGTCTGACTGTGTGGGCATATACGTACAAGCTGTGCTTGACTGGCATGTCCATGACTCTCCTGTTAGAAGAAATGTAATGAATTCCCTCAAAAATGCAAGTACATTATTATTATAGAGGGATGCTAAATCTTTGCTTTCAACAAACAGTGTTATCAACTTAGTTTCTGGGCATGCACGAAGGTGCTGCGCTCTCTGTGTGCAGTTTGCTCGTCCTCTCCGTGCTCGTTGCCTCAGTCCAAAGACATGCAGGTTACAAGCTTGGTCACACCATGATTTAAAGCTGCGAAATTTCACGGCAACCACTGAATTAGTGCATCCACACTGAGGTGTAATTAGCTGAGAAATTGCTCAACGTAGAGTTCAACTTTGGTGAACTCTGACATCTGACAGCGGTATTCACGCAGTTGACCAATAGCAAGCCATCAATACAGGGGACACAACAGAGTCCAACATGGAGGACGTTGCTGCAGCTTGTTAGCTGTGTTGCACCGTTCACTTTTATTTAACCTCCTCTGTCGGAAAAAAACAAAAGAGGAACCATTTGAAGGCTGTTTTGAAACAGCATTTGAACTACATCTTTTGAATTGACAGCATGATCTTTGTCCCGTTAGCTAATCTATAGTTAGCCGTCGTGTTAGATCACAGAGCTTTATTTTCCCTCTTCAATAACTTTGTATTGAACAAATTTGGCTTGCAATAGTGAAGAGAAAATAGAGAGACGCTCTGACATCTATTGTGACTGACGAGCGATGCTTGCAGTAGTGCTGCATCAATCCGCAGTTAAGTTGAGTCCAGGGCAGCGCTTTGCACTTCGTGTTCTGTTTCTTGTACACCAACATGTGATGTGAATGTATGATTTGACACAGCATTTGCAGGTTGCAGAAAAATAACAACATGAGCGCTAAGTTGGAGCTGCTAAAGAGGAACATGGTGATGAAGTTTTGGTGTGTGTAGGCTGCTGCCTCAAGGCTTCTCTGTAGCGAACAGCTGATCAACAGGGCAAACTGGCTTTTGTGTATGTGCGTGTGTGTGTGTGTGTGTGTGTGTGTGTGTGTGTGTGTGTGTGTGTGTGTGTAGGCGAGTGCCTCGGGTTGTAGCTAGCTGTCGGTCAGCAGGGCATGTGGCTCCGATGTGAAATTGCCAACGGTTTCTATGGCAACGGGAAGGGAAACAAAAGCTTAGTGCTTCTGGAGTGAGGGAACGATGGAGGAGGCGAAATGAGGCCCGAACCTTTTTCTCTGATATCATCCACAGCGCGCTCTTTCTCTCACTACCCGGCTTTCTCACTTCCTCTGATCCCCCCTCCTGTTACCTTTGTCTTCTCTCTCCTCCTTTCTCCAATTGTCTCTCTCATTTCTGTCACCAGTCTTCCCCCCTCTGTCTCTCTCCGTCTCACTTTCTGTCTATCCTTGTCTGTCTTGTGAGATAGAGGTGTGAGAAGCAGCTGGGCCCATCAGGGGGAAAGAGAGAGAGAGGGAGAGAGAGAGAGAGAGGGGGGGGGGGTGTAAGAGTGTTGGAGCGAGGAGGTGTGAGGGAGAGGGAGATGGGAAAAGGCTGGAGGGAAACAGAGGGTGAGGGAAAAATTAGCGTTAGAAAGAGAGGTTCGAGAAGGAGAAGAGGAAGAAGGAGATAGAAAAAGAAGTGAGAATGAACAGAATGATGTAAAGAGGTTAATGAAGGAAACCACGATGTCAGATTATGATAACGGCTAAAGCTGGTGATAGAGCGGCTTTAAAGAACATGATGGGCCTACAGAAATATGGATCTCTGCTATGTAAAGGACGTGGCACCCAGTTTGCAGACTGCTTTGGCTATTCCTCCCATTTCCTTTTCTCTCTCTGAACTATAAATCCCCGTACTAATCTCAACACGTTGTCGACACAGATATACGCCTTTACCACTGAAAGTGAGAACTCCCATACATGATGTTTTACCGCGTACAGAGGGGATGTTAAACTCAGTGGGGTTTAAAGTCACATCTTCTACCTTATGTAGACTTGTAATGTCATTTGCTGGATCCATTTTTGCGATACTTAACCGCGCTTTAAAGGATATTTCTGCATTATCATACACATTTCAATGGAGCATCTGAGGGAGGTTATCTGAATGACAAGGTCCTTTGTGAGGTTACTTTAGGTGTTTAGTGATTTAACAGATCAATTCAAATATCCACATAATGGTGAACCGTGGTCTATTGAAGCTGCTCCAGTGAAAATGTTCACATTAACAATGGATCAGATCTGGATTTTAGAATCTTTCAGGTCGTTGTTTTGGTTTTAGACAAGCAACTCTACTGTTTGGGTTCACTCCCACCACTCTCATTGACCTCATTTTCATCAGCGAGCAGCTCCCCTGTACTCTACCTGCCCAGCACCAAACAGCAAACAGACAAAGTTTGCTGGAGAGACGGGACTCCGTATCTGCTCAACGTGTAAACAAGCAACATTTGCTGTTGAAACACTGTAACTGCTTTCTTTTATTTGGAATTGTGTGTTTGTTTTGGTGTTGCACGTTTGTCCAGGTAATTCCTTTTTGACGGCAGCTTCTCTGATGTGAGTCTTTGAAACCAGTTGTGCTCGTCTTATTAATTCAACCTCCTCGCATTGAGCTGTTTGGCTGTGATGTCTCTTCTCTGTCTTATTAATAAAACAACAGAAAGAACTAAAACTATACTTATCCTCATTGTATTCATACTGGTCATTTACATTTTTAAAAATCCCACACGCATGTACACACTCAGCTCTAAACCACACGGACACACACTTTAAAAAGTTTCAGATCGTTATGAGCAGTCGTATTCCTCAGGTCCTTGGGTAATAAAAACAACGTACCAGTCAACACTAGCTAAGTCCCAAAGAATTGCCAATTAACAAACTCTCACAATCAAAAAAAAAAAGTGCTCATAAAGAAGATGGCAGAGCACAGTAGCAAAGTAGACAAATTGTGTGATGTTATTGAAGCTAGTGTGATGTTTTATTCTTCAGGTTTGACTGCAGTCTGAAGACATTCTTGTTATCATATCCCTGCAGTAACGTTCTACCTAACTACCCACTTAGTAAGCTATTGTTGCATCCAGCTGTTCGTATTGTTAATATTCCACCATTTGTATCTAAGAGGAAAAGGTCTGTTTCAGTTGCCTGTTGTGTTTGCTTCTGTTTTTGTCTCTTTTTGCAACAATAAACATAGACAGATAAAAAAGGGTCTGATTCATTTCCATAGTCCGGTGAGCCAGGTTCAAATCCACAGTGACACAAATATGAGACATGCACTTGAGCCTGCTGGGCTCCCGTGATGACCCACCAATATCAGTTTTTAAGCCAAAAAGTGCAGCCGTACTCTCTGCTCTCTTCCCATGCGTCAGACAGATGGATAAGTGCTGTTAGCAGGCTGAAGTTAAAAACCTTTTTCTCTCTGAAGTACTGTGGGTCTAAAGCCTGTCTCTCCTCAGTTCTTTTGTAAGAACAATCCCGAGTCAGAGAAACGTAAGATATTTGGATACAAGCATTAATAGAAGGTGCGTATTTATAGAGGTACCTTATGTCTATACAGTTATTTGCTACTACCGCATACTGTGAAAACACTGATAAGTGATCATATCAAACAACAGTGGAGATTGTCAGCTGCCTCGGGACATCTTCATTAGGACAAACTGATTTATATGTTCCACAGTTGAGGAAGATTAGAAAAGAATGCATGAAAAAAAAGATGAATGTGGGAGGAGAGCATCTACAATGTAAGCAGCTATCATGACATTGCCCTGTGTGTGAGAGAGTGAGTGTCCACTTCATGGGTCACGAACTGGAAGTTGGTGAATCAAGTACCAACTCAGCACTAAACCTATAGTACAGCCGAGGATGATGGGAATGTCATTCTTTTTTCCAGGTGTTTGGACAAAGTGATTTTTGACCTGATGGTGGCACTAGATGGAAGTCAGGGGATCTCCACAGTAAATACAGTTCATCCTGTGGGGACTCCAATGTCTGTACCAAATGTCATGGCAATCCATCCAGTCATTTTGAAAATATGTATTGGCGTCACCAACCAAAGATGTAGCACTTTATTCTGCGTGTGAACTTGTTCAAATTTAGCTCCCTTAAATTTAGCAACACTTATCTCCAAGCATTAAAACGCCACATCAGCAAACACTGTAATATTATGACAACAAACAAAGCAAAGTGCTTGTTAATCAGCAGGACACAGATGCAGTTTAGTGTTGACATTGCATGGCCACCATCTCCGGTTTATCAGTGCAATGACCATTCAAAAATGCTTTTTATATTCACTTCAGTTCAGAAGTGGTGACAGGCTAGACGTATACTGACCTTGTCTAATGCTGGATAAACACACTAAGCACTGTGTTCAGGGTGAGTCAGAGTGGAGAGTAGCTCAGCCAGTGAGTATCAGTCATCCAACCACCTGGTTCAGAGGACCCGGAGCAAATAACATGACTCTCACAGTGCTCTTGCAGACACCCACACACTGTGATCTGTCTGTGTGCTGTCCGGGTTATTTTTGGGGGCCATCATAATTCATCACTTGTTTGTATCTCAAAGCTGGATCTACCTGGGAAAAGTCATTGAGGATGTGGAAAATTGAAGTTAGGGTTAAAACATTAATAACTTTTTTTTATTTTTAACATTGAGTCAAAGAGAGCAACTGTCCTCAACAATTGTTGGATTGCCCTCAGGATGGATCGTGATTACTTTAGTGATCCTCAGATTTTTCCGCTAGTATTTAAATAATAACAATAATATTTAAATGTTTCTAAAACATTGGATTATGACCAAATACCTGCAAAACGAATGGCATTCCCGTCAACTTTATTTGTACTTGCTGTTTATGCTAATTATCAAATGTTTGCACGCTAATCTAAGATGGCAAACGTGGAAAACACCATACCTGCTTAACGTTAGCATGTTATTCTCGTTGAGGACACGTTAGCATGCTGACATTAGCATTAAGCTCAAATTACGGCAGTACAAGCACCATGGATATATTAAGAAAAATAGAGCCTAACAGAGCTGTTTGCATGGCTGTAGACTCTTTATATTGTTTTTCAGGCCTTGGTGGAGAACTAAAGCACCCAACAGGTTTACTGGAGACTTAAAACACAGCTGCTAAAAGTGAGTTTTTTTGTATTAATATCGTTAGGATATTGCATTTACTTGACCTTAACCTCTTGGCATTTTTTATACAGTTACGATGCTCCACTGGACGTTGTTTCAGCAGTAATAACCAGCTTCTGCATTACATTGCGTAGTGGAGTATTTAAGGACAGTTATTTATTCATTTCATCTTTTGTTGCTCTTGTATTTCCTTACTGGTGATGGAGAAGTTTAATCCAAGAGTGTTAAATGCAGTATAGAGTCCAGGCAGCCGAGACTAAAGTGTGTTCATCCTCAACTCATTTTGGTACAGAAATGACAGTATGGTACAGTATAGACAGTAGAGCAGGGGTCACCAATGTTTTTGAAACTGAGAGCTACTTCAAGGGTACATAGTACGAAGGGCTACTTGTTTGATACAAGCTTCCTGAATAACAAAGTTGCACAGATCACCTTTTGATAATAACAATAATAATACATGTGATGTGTCTGATCACATGTCAATGTTAATTATTATTAACAATGATTTCCACAACAATGATGGTAGGAAACACACTAGTGCTATTTTTTAGAACATGCCTTGCCGGCGACTCACGTGGTCCCTGCGGGCGACGCGGGCACCGTGTTGGCTACCTCTGGTACAGACAGATGGTGGATGTGAAGGAGTCAGAGACAAACCTGCATTGGATGATACAACCAAGTTACTCTGTTTTCCATTTAAACATGTATTAAATATTATCACAACCCAGATGCGATTTACAGTTCACTAGTGTGCATGTAAACGTAAACTATTTGATACAAACTTGCCCGATTTAGTTAAATGGCTATCACTTATCCACAGTCCTTGGGCAGCTTGATGTTAAAAGTTCAAACTGAAAACGGACCCTTATTGGTGCCTTTTCAGTGAACATGACTAAATCCACTAAAGTTCATGTGTTTGATTTATTTCTTGTCTTAAAAGTTTTTCTCCTTGTTTCTTGTCTTTTAGCTCGGTCGCACTGAAACAGCCGTGAACAACTTGAACCCAGTGTTTGGGATGAAGTTTCATGTGGACTACCACTTTGAGGAGATCCAGAAGCTTCGCTTTGCCATTTTCGATGAAGACAAGTGTGCCACACAGCTCTATGAACACGACTTCCTGGGAGAGTTCATTTGCACACTGGGATTGGTATGGAAGGATTTCTCCTTTCCCAGTTCAAAGTTGGTTTTGTATTAAATAGGATGGCAGAGTAGAAGTTGCCATGAAATGTATTGACCCTCATGTGGCCTATGCTACCCGACCCCAAAGTCTCGATCCCCATCAGTTCACTCAGCCTGCTATTCATTCCTCAAAGTTGAGAGTCGGAAAGGCTGGAATAAAGATCAGTGGTTCAAACCCACATTTCTTTAGTTTTCTGTTTCGTCTTAGTGTAATTGATTCCCGTCCTGTGTGTCTCTCTCTAATTGTCCATCAGATTGTGTCCAATAAGAAACTTCACAGACCGCTGATCTTAGCCAATGGGAAGCCAGCTGGCAAAGGATCCATTACGGTGAGAATAATACTGCCGCTCTCTCTGTATCTTTAACTCCATCACACAAACACACTGAATCGTATTATCAGTGGTTGTTGGTCATGTGGATGCAGTCGCTGCTGTTCACTATAATGGCACGTTTGCTATTGTCTATGATGATGAAGACAGCGATGATGAAGATGTTGTTGATTCTGTGATTGTTGCTGCTGCAGTACCCGCTGATGACCATGTGAATGTTAATAGTTGCCAGTACTTTTTGCTGCAGCTAATGTTGTGCTGTAATTCTATTTTAGATAACAGCTCAGGAGCTGTCTGACAACAGAATCATCACTTTGACCCTGAGTGGGCGTAAACTGGATAAAAAGGTAGGCAGTTAGACCCACTCACATACACACACATACTCTGGATGCAAGCAAGCACGCACACATGCACACTGTGCATTAGAGAAACACATAGTGCTTCAGAACACACCAGCAAAGCCCAGTAAGCCCACAAATAAACAGGACATGTTTTCACACCCTTCACCTTTGTTTGCCAACTAATCGGGTGCACAGATAGTTGGAAAGGAAAACCATGCAGGATTTCTTTATTTATTTTCACAACAGTTTATTCTCATACTTGAATCCATGGAGTAGCTGCCGGTGTATGGTGGAGGGAAGAATGACAGTGGGTCAAAAACAGCACAGCTTGAATTGTGATTTGAACAATGCTGATGTGTGCCTGCTGTGCACCCTCTGGTTAAACCACCAGGATAAACACATAGCACAGTCATTGCAGGAATGCAGAGCACCTCGTATAGTAAATACATTAATATAACTAACAACAACAATTTCCCATTGCTACTATAAACTATATATATATATATATATATATATATATATATATATATAGTTGTGTGAAAAAGTGTTTGCCCCCTTCCTGATTTCTTATTTTTTTGCATGTTTGTCACACTTAAATGTTTCAGATCATCAAACAAAGTTAAATATTAGACATAGATAACACAAGTAAACACAAAATGCAGTTTTTAAATGAAGGTTTTTATTATTAAGGGGGAAAAAAAATCCAAACCTACATGGCCCTGTGTGAAAAAGTGATTGCCCCCTAAACCTAATAACTGGTTGGGCCACCCTTAGCAGCAACAACTGCAATCAAGCGTTTGCGATAACTGGTAATGAGTCTTTTACAGCGCTGTAGATGAATTTTGGCCCACTCATCTTTGCAGAATTGTTGTAATTCAGCCACATTGGAAGGTTTTCGAGCATGAACCGCCTTTTTAAGGTCATGCCACAGCATCTCAATCGGATTCAGGTCGGGACTTTGACTCGGCCACTCCAAAGTCTTCATTTTGTTTTTCTTAAGCCAATCAGAGGTGGACTTGCTGGTGTCTTTTGGATCATTGTCCTGCTGCAGAACCCAAGTGCGCTTCAGCTTGAGGTCACGAACAGATGGCCGGACATTCTCCTTCAGGATTTGTTGGTAGACAGCAGAATTCATGGTTCCATTTACCACAGCAAGTCTTCCAGGTCCTGAAGCAGCAAAACAGCCCCAGACCATCACACTACCACCACCATATTTTACTGTTGGTATGATGTTCCTTTTCTGAAATGCCGTGTTACTTTTCGCCAGATGTAATGGGACATACACCTTCCAAAAAGTTCAACTTTTGTCTCGTCAGTCCACACAGTATTTTCCCAAAAGTCTTGAGGATCATCAAGATGTTTTCTGGCAAAACTGAGACGAGCCTTTATGTTCTTTTTGCTCAGCAGTGGTTTTCGTCTTGGAACTCTGCCATGCAGGCCATTTTTGCCCAGTCTCTTTCTTATGGTGGAGTCATGAACACTGACCTTAATTGAGGCAAGTGAGGCCTGCAGTTCTTTGGATGTTGTTCTGGGGTCTTTTGTGACCTCTTGGATGAGTCGTCGCTGCGCTCTTGGGGTAATTTTGGTCGGCCAGCCACTCCTGGGAAGGTTCACCACTGTTCCATGTTTTCGCCATTTGTGGATAATGGCTCTCACTGTGGTTCACTGGAGTCCCAAAGCTTTAGAAATGGCTTTACTTACTTACTTTGTTTCTCATTTGTTCCTGAATTTCTTTGGATTGCAGCATGATGTCTAGCTTTTGAGGATCTTTTGGTCTACCTCACTTTGTCAGGCAGGTCCTATTTAAGTGATTTCTTGATTGAGAACAGGTGTGGCAGTAATCAGGCCTGGCTGTGGCTAGAGAAATTGAACTTAGCTTTCCAAAGATGTGATAAACCACAGTTAATTTATGTTTTAACAGGGGGGGGCAATCACTTTTTCACACAGGGCCATGTAGGTTTGGATTTTTTTTCCCCTTAATAATAAAAACCTTCATTTAAAAACTGCATTTTGTGTTTACTTGTGTTATCTTTGTCTAATATTTAACTTTGTTTGATGATCTGAAACATTTAAGTGTGACAAACATGCAAAAAAATAAGAAATCAGGAAGGGGGCAAACACTTTTTCACACAACTATATATATACTGTATATACAGTATATATTAAATAATTAGGAGAAAACAGGACAAGACTTAAAATGACAAACTCTCTGTTCTGTGCAGGACTTCTTTGGGAAGTCAGACCCCTACCTGGAGTTTCACAAACAGGGAGAAGACAGCAAATGGATGCTGGTGCACAGGACTGAGGTGAGTCATCAGTGGGGATTAAAAGCACCTTTATCTAACTGTCATTATTGTCAACCATGAGTGGTCATTGTCAGCTAAACCTGGTCTTACAGAAGGTCATACACTGTAACTTTATAGCCCCAAGTGTTGGTAATTCTGCTGTGGCTACAACGGCATTATTCATCTGCTGCTGTGTAATTCAATGATTAGCTGCCTCTTCATTTTATCTGTGACTTCAGGTCATAAAGAACACTTTGGATCCAGCATGGAAACCTTTTACTGTGCCGCTCATTTCTCTCTGCAATGGAGATGTGGACAGAAACATCAAGGTCAGAGTTTCATCTGTTACAAAACTGGTGTGGTGTTGAATTTATTAAATGTTAGCAGTGCAGATTGACAGGATGTAGCACGCTAATGCACTAGTTACCAATGCATCAAAGTCTGATCATGTTGTTTCATTATCAGATGCTGTGTTGTTATTACAAATAGTAAATAATAAAGTCCATGTCCAAGCCCAAAATTGCTACAGTTCATGTAGAATGTCACCAATTATTCATGTTTTAGAATAGCAAGTTTTTAGGATGAGCTGCAAGGAGAAGTGTAAAGAGGGCAAAAATACCAGAGAAATAACCACTTGACTCTCAAAAGGAAGCTAAACAAGCTAACCCACTTGGTTGTAAAATGTAAAAGGAGATGGCGTGATGTGCTGTGTTCTACACAACGACAGGTCCTGTGTTACGACTATGACAATGATGGAGGCCATGACTTCATAGGAGAGTTTCAAACCACAGCTGCCAAGATGAGTGAAGCCCAGACCTCAGTGGAGGTAAAACATATTTGACATTCGTGTGATTAAGTGTGAGTTTTTTTTGTTAGTTCAATATAATGTAATCTGTCACAGGGTGAATTCAGGCAACAGGGATTGGACCCAAACACAGATGAGGGAATAAAATGCAGGTGAGGAGATGGTTGGGAAAGGCAAGGCAAGGCAGAGCAGCAGAGCAGATGATGGAAGTGGGGACAGGTGTGTAGATGGGTGGGGTAGTCAGGTGATGAGGAAGGAGAGTCGTAGGCATCTGGTGGATGGATGGAAAATGGCAATAAAGGGGCCTGGGAAATAGGGAATGTGGCTGGAGAGGTGGGACAGAGAAACAGACCGTGACAGGATGTAATTGTATTTAATTGCTAAATCCTGGATAACCTGAATGTTTGCTGTAACTTTAATTTTTTCAGTGTTACAATTTTGTCAATGCTCTGCAATAAACATAAAAGGTGAATTTGAGACAGAGGGATTGAGAATCATGCTCTGTCATTAACCAATGGATAGCAGTTTTACTTGTTTTTTCAGCTATACTGAATTGGCCACAACTCTGCCCCGTACTGGCTAATTTACAGTTTAAATGCATTGAGTCGCATGTGTCAACAGTGAAGCAGGAATTATCATGCACAGATTTGCATGGCTGCATTCACACATTATGGCCACCGAGGTCTTAAGTCTGAGCTGCTAATGAATACATACTATTGAGACGTATTCTTTTCACTTTTGCATTTCTGGTATGCTCAAGATCTAAAGATGCAGGGATCAGAAAAACGTCTATTCATTAGTAGCTCTGTGTGTTTGTGAGGAAGTGTGTGTGTGTGTGTGTCAATTTGTGAAACTGCGTGTGTGCATGTGCCTCATGACTTGTTCTCCCACTGAGTCTCTTCATGTGTGGTAATGATGTGGGGACTCAGACACACACACAGACACACACAAAATAACAAGATGGGGGATGGAGAGAGAGAGAGAGAGAGAGAGACAGTGTGAAAAGAAGGATGAGAAAATGAGAGGTGCGTTTGAGATGTAAAACAGCCTTTTGCTGAGCCCTAGTAACACGACAAGGCATTTAGAGCTACCTGTCATATGAACCACCAGCTGACTCAAGGCATGTGAGGCTGTGTAGTGTGAGTGTGGATGTGTGTGTGTGTGTGTTTGCATGTCTCAAATGTATCTTTTCACCAAACGTATTGCTATCTAATGTGTGTTTGTGTGACTTACAGTATTAAAGAGTCGTTTTTCTTTCGTGTTCGTCAGGTCAAATCAATTCACAAAGTGTTTCTGATAAACAGTATCTTTGTTTTAAATGTGGGTTCCCACATAGACTACTAACTACACCATTATAGAATAGTTTGCTGTTAATGCATCTCAAAGTTTGACTGTCAGGTTGTAGTTATTGTAGGCGGCGTGTGGAATACATGCAGATCCAAGTCAGCTTCTCAGTCGTCTGTTCATTTCTCCCCCATCTCACCGATTCTTTACAACTGTGCTGTCAACTCTACTTTTACCATTGATACTAATGCTTGTCATCTTTTTTATTCTCTGCAATTGTATTTATGTCTATTCAGGTAGAGTTTGACTGCATCAACCCCAAGAAACAGAAAAAGAAGAAGAATTATAAGAACTCTGGCTTCATCATTGTCAAGTCATGTAAGGTAAGGATGGATGGATGGATGGATGGATGGATGGATGGATGGATGGATAGATGGATGGTCTTGTCATTTTTCAGCAGCATCCATGTTTGCTTTGCAATCTTAATCTTTGGTTGCTTCTGAATGATGACTGCTGGTATTGGGGCAGATAGTGTATATCATAAGACTGATGGTTGGGTTCTCACTGTTATTCTATAGTTAGCCTGGCACATAGACCTGTGGAATCACATGCAAAGCACATTTCCCACTTAATCTCTCCCTGTGCCGTTTTATTGCGTTTGCGCCCTGCAGAATCCACAGTTGAGGTATTACACCAATTAATGTGCAATTGCTGTAATGTTCAATATTTAAGAGTAGAGTCACTCCAAAAAAGGACACAGGCGTTGTTCCACTTTCAAGCTTTCAATTTTAGTTGCCGATTCATTTTCTGTCAATCGACTACTAATTGTATCAGCTCTAAATTCAGTGTTAATTTCAAAAGTAATTAATGCCGGTTTAAGCTACCTCAAGGTGAATTCCCATTTAGAATATCAACAGGATGAATTAAAAAACAAAAAAGAACTCTCTTGACTTTCCACAAAAATCTCTGCACGTCTCGTCACCTCATGATGACCCATCCTACCATCGACTCAATAGAACATTTGATTAAACCATTGTGGTTCTGACACACTTCTTATTGGGTGTCTTTAACTCCCTCTGAATAACTCATTTGTTTGGTAACGTTGAGCCCCACAGAGGACACATTTAGCTGAAACACAGAGTCTTTAGATTCCCATTGGAATGACATTAGAGCTGTGTGCATATGATGACGAGCTTTCATAATTGATTCTTTTCCTTCCTCTTCTTTTCATGCTCACAACCATGAACAAGCCTTTGTACGGACATGTTCATACACACATAAAGCAATTTACACGTACACACCCAGCGCTTGCACGAAACAGCTAATACAGTAATTATATTTGTTGGCTGTCGGGCAGGGATTAGACTAATGACAGTAAAATCCATGCTAAATATTCATTGTAATTGGAGTAGAAATTTTGGTTAGACAAGATAATAATTGGTGCTCCATTGGTGGTACCTCGAATCAGAAAAATATGGGTTGTTTTGTCATTTAAAATATTGTTTAAATGTGTTTAGTTCAGTTGTTTACTACATAGTCTATAGTGTTAGAATAAGTAGACAATTAGTCAGACTCTGCGCTTTAAAGAGACGGTTCAGATTTTTTCAAGTAGGGTTGTATGAGGCACACCTCCAGTTTAGAGAAGCAGATTAGAGTACCAGCACAAAAGCAAAGAAATGTACTCCTCTGGATGAGGGCAGCAGCAAAACATATTTTAGCGACCTACAAAAAAATCAATCAGTTTAAATGTAAATTGTAGAACATTTTCATCCATTTACCCTGCTGTCAGACAGACTTTTCTGACGGGGAACTGAAGCCGTTGATGCTCTTTTCAAAGCTTCCAGACTCCATTTACAAAAACAGTAGTTTGAAGCTTGATGCCTCGCTCGAATTGTGGTACATTAGCTTCTGTACCCGTACTCATGTCTGCTTCTCCAAACTGGGGGCATGTTAAACCTTGTCTACAGTAGGTAATACACTGACTTTGGATTAGAACCTCATTATAAATGCTGCTATTTTAATCTAATTTAATTTATCTTACTAACTATGTGCCTTTTTTCTTGTTTTTCCTTTTAAACTGACTCAGTGAGCATTGTTTAAATAATTCCAATGCACTTTTTTCAGAGCAAATGGCAAATAAATCTCTTGAATGTTGAATCTCATACAACCCCACTTCAAAAAATCACAACTATCCCTTTAAGTAAAAGAATAACAACACATATTTATAGCAGAATTGACAGTGTTTTGAAGCTGGTGAGATCCACAACAGTCTAATGATTTAAATCTAATGTTTAACATGCTTACTCTCCTTTTCTTGATAAATCAATACTCTCTTGCAGGTTATATTTATTTTCCTTAAGTGTTTTCCTACTCTGCCCCTGTGACTCTTGTCTCTCTAGATTACAAGAGACTACACTTTTCTGGATTACATACTTGGAGGATGCCAGCTCATGTTTACGGTGCGTATAATAATAGCCTGCCTGTTTTTCTGCTTCTGCAATGTTGTGGTAATGAGATACATGCTTCTGCATGCCTTACTCTCGGAAACAGATGGAAAACATTCAGGTTTTCTATTTTCATCCCCCGGGGTTACAGTTGGCTCATGATCATTTACATACAGAAAGGAAAAGTGTGAGGGACAGAAAAAAAGAGCGGAGCAGGGAAGAGAAGGGTAATGGGGTATTGTGGAACATTGAACCGTGGGTGCTTTTGTTGAATAGTGAGAACAGGAGGGCAGAAAGACAACAGGAAAAAAACGGTGGATGAACAAAATGTGTGTTTTGAAATGGTGAATAAGTTAGTGTGAGATTAAGATATGTAGATAGAAAGAGAACGAGGTAAAGAAAGAGATATTTTACCGTCATACTGTATTTTGGTCTGCTGTTAGGAGAGTGTCTTGTGTGTCCCTGGTGATGTGCACCTTTGTGCGTAACTGAATGAGTGATTAAAGAGGCCTAATTTGTAATAGCCAATCTCACACACACACACACACACACACACACACACACACACACACACACACACACACACAAATGTACACAAATTCTGAAACCACATGCACACTAACGCCCATATACAACTGAAAGGGCAGACCTCCCCTGAGGCTAATAGTCAAGTCCTTCTATGATTTGTTATGATTGAAAATCTGCAAGTGCAGCCAAACGCGTTTGGATATATTTCCCAAACTATTAGAATTATGTGAAAAAATGTTAGATCCACTCCAAAATTTAATTTGGTTCTTCTTTTATGCTACGCCCTTAATTCTGTAGTTTTTCTGTAATCCTTGTGAAAAACCAACAAACAAACCAAACTGAAAAGATAACCTCCTTGGCGGAGGTAATGAGAGAACACACACACACACACACACACACACACACACCCTGTGCCAGCTATATGCTACATATGTGCATACACAGTGTCCATTTCTCTCTTCTCTATCTCTACAACAATTTCCCAGCTTCGTGAGCTAGAACCAGGCTCCAGATGATACAAGAGAGTTGTTGTGCGGAGGTGACTGCAGACATGCTGTCAGTGTCGGAGGATGTATTCTGTTGCCGGGGGGGGGGGGCAGAAAGCTGCTAGATCTTCTCTTGAATTCAGGACATTGTTAGGGAGCATCCAAACACACACACACACACACACACCTTTTCACCTTATCTTATTGTTGGAAATGAGGCTTTAAAGCAAAGAGCATAGGGGTGTTGCACACACTCTTTGCTGTGGATGACAATGTTTGCACCGTGATCAATAAGTGACAGTTATTTTTGGTTATTTAAATTCGTGATGCAGACAAAAAAAGCAAAAAAAACATTGACCACTTAAACAGCGATCGTTCATTTACTGCTTAGCAACTGGCAGGTCAGTCAAGCTTTGGATCTCTCCCAATGAAGCAGCGTACATGTTGGTGTAGTAAGAGCGATAGACAGCAGCATTTAAAGAGTTTGGAGGTTGATGTATTTTTTGGGGCCTTTCCAAAGCCAAAAACACCAGAGCAAAAATGTAAGGAATGGATTAAACGATGTGTTTATCTGCTCTAGTAAAGCTGCAAACCGAGTAACCGAATGGTCAAATATCAACTGATCCCACTTCATTTCTGAATATCTTACGTAGTAGTAATTCCTCTAGTCCATGCTGTGGTCTACTCGTCATGACAAGTTAAAACCAGAGTGTGGAGTTTTGACTTGTCCAGTGGGGATGTCCTTTGAAGTTTTTACAGACATTAGGATGCGCTACATCCAGCCTGCTCTCTTTTAGATCGCACTGAAAAACTTCAAGTGCAAGGTCCAAGTCCCAAGGTCCAAGGTCCATCACGTTATGCCATTGGGCCCAAAAATACTTTTCCCCATAGACTTACAATGGGAAATAGACATCTGTAACTCAGTGTATATATTTCTTAGTGAACACATGAAAAGCCCTTATTTAAATGATCAGGTCCTGCACTAATACCCCAATCCAGAGTTACTTCCTCTGTTTATGTGTGAATGAGCCCTAAGACGAGACTGGACCGAGCGGCTGGGAGGTTAATTAAAGGAAAGGTCAAAGGAAACGCTAGTGCGCTTCCTCTATGGGCTCCACAGATACGAAAGATTGCCTCAAGATCCGAGTAATTTTATCTAAATTTTAAACTCCAAAGTCAAACTTTTTTTTTTTGCTTCATGCACAGCTGAGCAACTTTTGAGCAACTTTCATAGCTGTCAGCCGTGGACTTATTTCACTGCTGTGTTTGAATAAGGATGATGAACATACAGGGTTAATAAAAAATAAAATAATATCACAATTTGTAGAATTTACAAATGGGTGTTGGTTATTATTGACAGTTTGATTTACTCAGGACCTTGCTTGTATGTAATGAGCATAATTTCAGTGCAATGGGAACATTTGCCTGTTCTAGTAGTGGTGAGATGAGCATATTTAAGGCAGAATGGGAAGTCTTAAATCCTTGCTGCTCCCTCCTAATCTTTTGCCTTTTGTCACAGACCTGCAGCTCTTTCACTGATGCACACACACACACACACACACACACACACACATATATATATATACACACACCTAATTCTGTCTTAGCACAGATACTTCCTCTCTCCTGCTTACAAACTCATTTACATACACATACATGAGCACAAAGATATGATATCCTCGCCACACTCCTGCTTTCACTATTACACACTACGACCACTTTACATGCAAACTATGAGTGTGGCACACAAATCCACACACAGTATCTTCTTGCCACGGACATTTCATCACACGTGCCTCTGCACTCTGTGCAAGATTTATACTGTAGGTGTGCACACAAATATACAATATCTTCAAATGTGCACCTTCCCTGCTTACACACACTGACTGATTTAGACATGCACAAGCACACATAATCTCACGCAGACGCTCAGTCACCGATGACATCTTCCCCTCTCGTGCACACTTAAATGCACACATTTTAAATACACACACATACAGTGAGGAGCCACCGTGTACAAAAACTACACACACACACACATGCAGAAAGAGCTGTTTTGCGCTGTTCAATCAGACTTAGCATGGCACTAATCCTAATCTCCAGGAAGGGAAAGTCTCTCCTCGGGGCTGTGGGAGCTGGAGGAGAGAGAGCAACGTTTCTCTGTTAAACACTCCAACACAAAGAGACAGGCTGCTACTGCTGATGGGCTGTTTGTGAAAGACTCATTTAAACGGAATTACGCTGTTATTCATATCTTCTGTTTGATATCATTCAGAGCTGTGTTGAGCGTAGTGCCCGTGTCCATGTGGATTCATAGTGAAAACAAACGGTTAATGAATGAGAGAACAGACAAGCATCGTCACAGCTGTTGACAGACGATATAAGTTATGACAAATAGCTGTTTGTTTTTTCTTCAATGTCTGCCTTCTCTTTACTGTAGTCTATGACACTGTTTAGATATCATTTGTCATTCTCAGATCTCAGGGCCATGCGACGTTGGCAACATATTTGATTGTGTTTCATCATTCCCAAAGCCTGCTGGTACCTGATAGTAATTGTTTCTGGCTCTGTTATTGCAAATAAAAACTGAAAGGTGTGACAGATATGAACATTTAGAGGGTAGGGAAGGTCTAATAATGAAAGATGCATTATGGGAATTGTAGGATCCAGACCTTTGGAACTTGACCTATATTAGAAGTGAGGACATCTCTGCCTCAGATGAATGATTGCGTTCATTTTTTTTTTTTTTATCTGTCTCTTGAGTCTTTGGTTGTCACCCATTAATTGATTGCAGTCACTTCTACTTTGTTGTTTTTTTGATCAGCTACTTTCAATGAACTAATTTCCTGCTGATGTTTCACATTAAAAGCCTACCACTTAAGGGAGGGATTGTGCCTTTTGAGTTTTAATGAAAAACAGCAAAGTAGAATCAACTCCATTTAATTAGCAGGTGAGAAGAGGAGTGTTTATGTTATGGCATGACTATGTTGTTGTACTAACTGAAGTAGTGCTGTAGGAATGAACAATAAATAGATCGAACCATGCTGGGTTCTTGGGACTATATGAACGTCAATACTTAGTTATAAAGTTTTAAAAATCTGGCAATCAGTTTACTAAATTCTGAGCAAATATACTTCGATTTCTTAAAATACTTTAACAATCAAATACTTTTTAATTAGGAATAAAGACATGTCTCCAATATAACGCTGTTTCAGATAAAGGCCTGCTTTATCTACAGTTGAGGAAAGGGCCCATTTTCAAGATGATATGATATATCATTGAAGACAGTAAAAATATCTAACCACAATACAAAAGGATCATTGTTATACCTCATATCACTGCATATGACACATGGAACTATACTGGGATTTTTATTGTTTTGTTTTAAAAAAAAGAACAAAACTTGCAATGGCTGTTGTGTGTTGCATACAACTTGTCATGGAGGACACAGTACCCAATAATACACAAGAACAAATATCAATAGACCATAAATAGACCCACATTAGAAGTCTGGCAGTGGACAGCAGCACCTAGTTGTCACTGGGAACACCTTCGAGTGAGACTTTTAGAGTTACTCCAGAAGATGTTCACACAGGCTCCAACACACTCATCCATCCAAACTCCCCTCCATCCATCTCTCTGGCTGTTTAACTGCAAATGAGTCTGAGAGGTCCTGGCGTGAGAATTGGCTGATACTCGGCACAGCTGAGAAAACTCCAATGTGATTGTCAGTATGTCAATTATTTGACAGTAATTTGGCAGTAGTGGAATCCCTCTAATTCATTTCAGTCACAGACGTTTTTCGCAACATTGCTGCTCTGAAATGTACAGTAATGAGATGCTGTTCTGTCGCCCCCTCTTCATTTTAATTCTGAGCACTTGCTTGTTGAAACTGTGTGTTTGTCATCTTGTGTTTTGTCTATTTGTGTGTTAGCAATTACTAATAGCTTGGGGCGAGGAACAAGTTGGAAACAGAATGGTGTCATCTCCCACTGTCAAATTCACAACCATCAAACTGTCTGTCACCAGAGAGGTCACTGGAGGAAAAATGGCGTTTTAGTTTGTCTGCCATTGACTGACAGATTCGGCATAATTATTTTCATGTTCATAGTAAGACGAAATTATTGGATACCAGGGATAAAAAATGGACGTTGCTGATATAAACAACAGGAACAAATGAAAAATACAGTCATATCCTTCCCAGCAGTGTACACATTCATGCATGTGTACTAGCATAGTATATGCATGCATGCATGTAGTTCATTGTTTATTGATCAAGAGGTTAGGAACAAAAATGTGTTGGCCAATAAAACACTTTTTTGGGGGAAATTGAATGGAGATTTATATGCAGACATTTTAGAGCCACAATTTACTTTTTCATTTTTACGTGTTGTAATTACATTTTATTTTATTTTCATAGATGATTTTCAGTATGCTTGCAAACTGTGTATGTTTATGATAAATAATTCTGGGTTTGTTTCATACAGTAACCTCTACGATACTCCTATATATACGATACTACTGAGCTTACATCGCTTTAATAAGCAGTGTTTTAGAAAGGAGAGGTCCAAAACCAGAGCTTGTCAGGGGGGTTTGGGGACATCCCCCAAATGTTGCAATGGTCAAATGTCGCAATGAATGATTCACGCCAAGTATCACCCTCTGTATTTTAGCTTTACATTTAAGCTGGACAGACACTGTGTGCGGTCCGTTGTCGTGAACGCATTATCTCAGGAAATTTGGCACAAACCTCCTAGATTGAAGGATGAACTGATTTGATTTTGGTGGTCAACGCTCAAGGTAAATCTGACCTCACTTCTGTCCCATTCTTGTCTCAGTAAGGCCTTGAGTGATGATTCATCAACAAATCATTTGGTCGATAAGACTTTAGAAGAAATGCCCATTACAGTATTTTATATATCCTAATAATTGTATTTCAATGAACCAATCGATAAATCCACTAATCGTTTCAGCTCTGATTGACTTCTAGATATCTAATATAAGCTATATTTGGCAAATGGTAAATGGACTTGTATAACGCAAAGCATAACTTATTGACATACTGACAAACATATTTGTCAGTATGTCATTGCTTTTCCTTGGTTTGCCATAGAGCTTGTTAAACTAGTCCAGTTAAACAAGAGTAATATGCCACATGGGTCTTTTTTCACACGTGTCGTTCCAGGACTAACACACATGCTATACCAAATATCTAACAGCACCCTAATTCTGTCACCCTGCATCTCTGTGTCCATCACTCCTGCTGCCCCTGCTGCTCTTTATGCTCTGTCTCCTCTCTCTCCTTCCATTCTTTACCTCATTTGCCCAATTTCGTACTCACAGATCTAGCACCTTTGCTCTCTCTTCCTGCTTCTCCATTTTCTCTTTCCTCGGTCGTTGTCCCCATTGAACCAGAACATTGCTGTTTCATAACACTCCAAACTAAAAGAGAAAGAAGGAGATGCTTTAGACCATCTTTAAGCTGATAGGAAGGAGGCGGAGTTTCTGGGTTGGGTTCTTGTCAGCACACAGGCCGTTATTCACCGCCTGAGGAAAAGCTTGTCACTATTAATCTCATATTATGTTTGGCTGTGTGACTCCATGTGTGTGTGTTTGTGCCTTTTATGCTTTGGGTTCATGTGTTCGTATTTGGATATACAGTATGTGATCGCTGCATCACCCTGTGGTCATCTGTGTGACATTCTGTCATTTTTAGACACAGCTGCGCTACACTATTTTCTTTTGTATCCGTCCTCAGAGGAAAATGTAAGTAAAACAAATGAATTCCTTTAACATTAAAAATACAATGTATTTAAAGTCAGTTTGTTAAAGATAGCATCTGTGTGTGTTTCATACTTAACCTTAACATACATGTTATGTTTTCAGTGACATCTGAGTTATGAAGGTGTTCTTTTTCAAAGTGTGAACATAGGACATGTAACCATTGTCTGATCAAAATGGCCTAACATGCAGAGTAAACCTTACACAACAGGCAGTTTTCAACTTCCTAAAAAGTTCTGGAACTTTTATTTTGTTTATTTGGGCAAAGAGGGCAAATCTGCAGTCTGTGAATCTGACTTCAGGCATTCACAGTGCTGCACTGGATTGTTTTGGACATGCGGTTTTCAAATCCTTTGTGAGGCGGTCTTTGTTTTGTTTTTGATTTGATTCAATATTTACATATCATTTTGACCCAATACAACTCCATGGCTGGAAAAAAAATGATAATGGAAGAGTTGGATGAGGAGGAGGAGCTCCTGTGCCTCAAATGAATAAGGTGGATGTTTTTGTTGTAAAAATCTGCAGCTCTGCGCAAGCTTTTCCGCAGAAGTATAAATAAGGCACAAGGCATTTAGTTGTAGCAAAGTAGTTTTACGTAATACTTTTAACTGCATTTTCTAAGATTATTTTTTGGGCTTTTTATTGTCTTTATTAGTGCAATGAAAAACAGGAAAGGGGGGAGAGAGGGGAGGACACGCAGCAAAGGGCCGCGGGTTGGAATCAACGTGGGCCGCTGACAAGGACGTGACACAGTCGAACGGGAGGTCGTACTTTAAATAGAGAAACAAACCTAAACCATCACTGGCACCAGCTAATTGATCGAGGCATCAATGAGAGAAAACATTAAATTCCTCATCCCGCATTTAGCGAATATACAGTAGAGTTGAACAAAATGAAATATTAAAACTCACAGCTTGTGTAGTTGCCAGATGAATCATTTTGCCCAATTCTGCACAGAAGGAAAACAATAAAACTGGGCTCCTCCTGTGACATTTTTATTTAATGTCAAAAGAGAATTAACCATTCCTGTTTGTTTGCTGCTGCTGCTGCTGCCTGTGTTTATTCACCAACGTTCCATTATTGTAGGTGATTCTGCTTTGTTATGCGTAGTGGAGCAGGAAATTAAGAAGACAGGCTACGACTCTCAACAGTTACAGTATCTTGAGCTCATTAAAATATGACATCACAGCAGGTTTCTAAAATGACTTTGAATCTGTCACTTCTCTGTATTTCCATAGGTCGGTATAGACTTCACAGCATCTAATGGGAACCCCCGAGAGCCGTCCTCCCTCCACTACATTAACCCATTGGGCAGCAACGAGTATCTCGCTGCCATTCTGGCTGTGGGACAAATCATACAGGACTATGATACGTGAGTATCTTCTTCTTTCCAATCAGTTAAGACTAACAAAAAGTTAGCTCCAGTAATAATAGCCTGTGGAGGTATTATAGTAAAATAAAAATATGGACTTTGATATATATGTATATACATATACAATATATTACAAACCAGAGAGAAGCTCAGATTACAGCACACACAGATGGGCTGTGACTTCATTCTCTGCTCAGGACACCAATACTCAACCATATCTTTACATAGCATATACTTGTTTACTGCCAGATTAATGCCATCCCCCTTGATAGCAAAATGACAAAATGCATGTCCCTTGTTAACCTGCCATCGCCCCTCTCTATCCCCTAGTAGCAGAGAGAGTGCAGAGGCAGAGGGGTTGTTTAGTTGAATATGTTACTTTAGTCATTCTGACGTATTGATCCTTTATCTGTGGGGGTTGCACAAGTCAGAATCTATAGCCCCAACCATGGCTCTGAAATATCAGCAGCCTCACTGTGCTGTGTTGATATATCCATGGAGCTGTCCGTGGTGCTGAAGTAGCAGACAGATTTGTAAGTGTGACTTTTTCTTCTGTCAGATTTGTCATAAACTCAAGTCGGTCTTTAATTGCTGAACTGTTGTTGCTACAGCTTCTCTGCTAACGTGCTAACAGACTTACACACACGGTCCCCTCACTATTCAAAGTAAAAAAAATCATCTCGGAGCTCTCTTCCTGCCAGTAAACGGCTCCAGAATGTGATTCGCACTCACATGTTTTATTCAGGTGTTAACCTCCTGGTCTTAAAAGTGAAGCCAATGCAGAAGTGAAAAAAAAGTCACATTGTATAGAAGTCTATGAGAAAATGACCCTCCTTCTCACTTTATTTATTACCTCAGTAAACATTGTAAACATGAGTTTATGTTCCCAATCGCTAGTTTCAAGTCGTCTATACAACATGATGTTCATTTAGTTAAATGATGGTCTCATTCAGAGTAAAATAGATGATAAATCTGCATGTTAGCCCAATGTGGCATCCCTGCGTAATTATGAATCCCACTGCTCTTCATGGCAAGACCCGCCCTGCGTAGCTGGTTGGGGAAGAGACGACTAGTTAAGGTTAGGCACAGCCTTGATTAGTTAGGGTCAGGATAACCTATTTGGAGAGGGCATAGGACCTCAACAAATCAGGTTCCAAGTACTTTGGCGAGCATGGACGCCTGTCCAATCCCAGCACATGAATGCTGCACAGGGCGGATTTTGCCAAGAAGAGCAGCGGGATTCATAATAACCTGGCACCCCCGTACGTCCCTAGTTCTATAGTTATGATTGGCCTGTCTGAATTCAGGACAAATTAGGGACAAAGCTTTGTTAGCGGCGTGATACGACCAATTAAAAAATCGCCTACTGACCATAACCATCTATTTCTTCACTGTTTTTCAAAGTAAAGTCCCAAGTTTGTGTCACTAAGAACATACTGACGACCACCAATAATTCATAGATTTTTATGCCGTTTGTAAGATAATGTAAATGCATTTTTTTGTCTAAACAGTTACTTTGAAGTGTGATGAAATCATTCTCAGTCAAAAGAGATAACATCATTTTTGTGTATCCTTCCCTTCAGACAGAAGGTGTTTCTCTGAGTGAGAAGCCATTTTAAACCATTGCTTCATTTTTCTGCCAGCTCGCAGCTAGTTTTTCTGTTAGTGTCTTTGAATGTGCTTCTTTGTGCAAAAGGTAACAGGATTTCCTCTGCTGTCTGAATCCAGCTTGTTGAATTTGGATGAAAAAAAAAAAAAAAAAAAAAGGTTTAACTAACGTTCCAATCTGCTGTCATGGTTTCCTCCTCAGTGACAAAATGTTTCCTGCTCTGGGATTTGGAGCTCAACTCCCACCAGACTGGAAGGTATGTGTGTGTTTGTCTGTGTTGTTGTTGTTGTTGTTGTTGTTGTTGTTTGTGTACATGCATGTGTGCTAGACACAGGTATGAGTGATACATAAATGTACAGTATGTTTGTGTGTGTGTGTGTGACAGCGAGAGGAGGGATTGTTGCATGCAAACTTACACACACACAAACACACACACACAGATAAAACTGTAAGCATTATACATGCATATTCACATGATTACGCAACTGTCAACCCATCTGTGTTGCCATGGCACTGAGCTGATGAAAAGGACAAAGGAGAGAGAGAGAGAGAGAGCGGTACAGAGAGAGAGAGAGAGAGAGAGAGAGAGAGGATGGGAGGGTGGGAGAGAAAGTGTGGGAGAGATGGATAGTCTTTCTCAACAATATTCTACAGTGTAGTGAAGGAAGAATATCAAGTTTGTCGTGTGGGTTTCTTGTCTCCTCAGGTGTCACACGAATTTGCCATCAACTTTAACCCCACCAACCCCTTCTGTTCAGGTGAGCTACTGTGCACGAGTCCCAGATACCATACGAACAAATACGAACGTATATACATTTACACGGTAAATACAGATACCAAAAACATAATATTGTCCACTAGAGTGCTGCAGGAATGAGTCCCAAAACCCATAAATAAATGAGCATATTTGCATTTCCGTGAATGTGTTTCTTTTTATGTTTTTTTTGTGAGATGCCTGCAATAAGGTCTGTGGTTAACACAAGTTGATTTTAAGGCCTTGTTCTATGATATGAAATGCTTCAGTAAATACCCCTCTTGTACATTTTTAAGCTTTTACTTTAGGTGGCTCCTAACAGATGGCTTAATAAGACTACTGCGGTTGCAGGGGCATTACACGTTATCACGTGTCTGCTTTTAGCTCTGTGGTGGTGACATTGAAGTCATGCAACAGTGGTGTAAGTTGCTTTAGCCTAACGTTAGCCTATTACGTCGGGCAATTCTATTTTTGCTTCAAAAATATAAAGGTTTTCAAAGTGTACTTTTTTGAAGGTTGTCTTGCTGAACAAAAGATGGATCACAAACTTGTGTTGGCCACAGAGCTTATTTTCTGCAATTATCCAAATCCCACCGGCGTTATTTTTCTTTTTTTGAGGGAATCAGTACTATGCTAACTTCTGTGTTGGCCAAGCAAATATATAGCATTCTATAGATCTGTCTTGATAGAAAATTGGGCTGGGGAGTGAAGGCCATTGCAACACTGTATGTGATATTGTTGCATATAAACTTGACTTAACTTTTAGCAAGAACCAACTGAACCTCTGTCTGCTCTCGTAGCGCACTAACATACTGACTTGTTTTCTGTTTTCAACTCTATTCCATTTGTAATAGCACAAGCTGAAAACACTCTCCCTTATCTAAACATATAGGTTGTTGGCTTCTTTGTGGCCCAGAGCTACATCTTCCCCGAGCAAGCACAAAATAATTGTTTGCTATAGTGTATTTTGAAACATTTTATAATGTTTTTGTATTGCATTGAAATATAAATGAAGAGAACAGACATTTTAAATATTTAAAAATAAACCTGTGTTTATGATGCAATGTTGACTTCCCAGTTCCCTTAAAAAGAAAACAAAGAAACATGCAGGTGACTGATTCTGGAGGCAAATTAACTCATTCACACATTTAATTGTCTGGTTGTTTAAGCTGATTGGAGTCTAAAATAGCACTGCTGATGAGAAACAATGACTTTCTTTAGCTGCTGCCCTTGGTAGAAAATGTCTCACATGAGTTGAGAGATATGACAAAGATATGTTTTCCATATGTGTCTCTCCCCACCCCATCACAAACCTCCCTTCCTCCCCCCGCTCGCTGTCTCTCTTCTGCCCTCATCACTTTGTTAACACTTTGTTAACATTGTAATTCTTTCTGTCTCTTTCTCTGTGTAGGTGTGGAGGGTATTGCCCAGGCCTACTCCGCCTGTCTCCCTCACATCCGTTTCTACGGCCCAACAAACTTTGCTCCGATCATCAGCCACGTTGCACGTTTTGCTGCCCAGGCACTTCAACAAGAGAAAGCAGCGGTAGGTGGCAACAACCTACTTATTAATCTGCCTTTCCATGTTTGAATTATTCTGCAGTTAAACCTGTGCAATGCAAACAGGAATCATGAGACACAAGGGCATGATACAGTGTGTAAAACATTTGCTGGCTGTATTCCAGTTTCCACTACAACCAGTAACCGCTACAAGTCCATGCTGAAACTGAGCCAGACATTTATCACAATCTGTCAGCCTCTTTCTGACGACACACCCGCCCATAACGGTCCGCATGCCAATGATCCAGACATAAAGACATATGTAGCATCTTTTTTATATTTCTTTGGGATGATAATAAAGTTGAAGATAAAGTTGCTGTGGATTAGCTGGTGTCGACTAAACTGTTGGATGAATGTGCAGATCAAGAAATCAGCCTTAATAGTTTCAGTTATGTCCCTGAGAGCCTTTGAGCTGCAGTTATCTGTAAAGGGCTTATTTCAGGAGCAAGGTGTCTTTCTGCTTCCTGTCCTGTACCATCTTCCACCAACAGCTTCTCCCAGTTAAACTGCCTATTTTGTTCCTTTGGGTTGGAGCAGGCGCCATTGCTGTCATATCTTTCGTTTTTAGCAAAAAGTAATTTAATAATAATAATGTTGATGATCTCCTGACTTTTGTCCTTGCATGTGGTTAGTTATTTACTGTGACAGTGCACTTTGGTTGTGTGAAGTGAAGTTATATGGTGTGATACTGTGAAGGGCTGCAACCATCACTCATCTTTACTGTCCATGAATCTTTTGATTGTTTTTTCGATTAATCAATTAGTTGTTTGGTCTATTAAATGTCCAAAAATCTTGAAAAATCTCGATCGGTGTTTCTCAATGACGTCCTCAAATGTATTGTTTTGTCCACAGCTCAGAGAAATTCAGGTTCGGGTTATAGAAGAGTAAAGAAACCAGAAAATATTCACATTTAAGAAGCTAGATTCAGATCATTTTGACTCTTTTTCTTCAAGAAAGTAAAGACTCAATCCAATTGAATAATAATCAAAATAGTTGCCGATTCATTTTGTAGTCGACAGCTTGTGCATTAATCGTTGCAGCTATAATACCGTGTCCCTTACTTTTTTGTAATAATTTCCCACTAAGTGTTGGGCTTTTGAATAAAATCGAAGGTGTATTTGCTACTTCTGAGAGTGGCTGCTACCTGATACCATTGACACCGATAAATTAATTAATGCACTTTTTAACTGCACAAATACATACAGTACAATAGATATGACATCTACAAATTTGTCTGAATGTGGATATATAGTAGGATTCATTCAATTATTGGCAAATTTAATGACGTGAAGTGTCTCAAACTCTTCTTTTTCTCTTCAAAGTTATATTTTACCTCCTGCTCTTGTTGCTCAAAGACTACTGCTCGTCTCCTTGGTGAACAATGATTTGACAGCTAACAGATTGTATAATGCTCCACTACCCTCTTTCATTTCATCCCTTCACAGGATTCTCTACCCTTCTCAATGCTATCAAACAACTATTAAAGGTCTACCTGGTCCCTCTGCTTATGTCCTCTCTTTCATCCTCTGATATTCTGCTTACTTTGTAATCAGCTGTACCTTTAGCCTGTCTAGTGGCCACTTTCAAATCAGTATTTGGAGATTCCCATCGTGTACTCTCACTGGCACCCAAGAATTTCCCTTGAGGGTTCTGTCCAGCAATCGTTTTCATCCTTTATCCTTCACCCTCTATGGCTGCTTGTTGTCTAGACTCCTGTGTTTCTGTGTTATGAGCGGTTATGAACTATGAGCTACTGTAAAGTCCTACTTTTACCTCTGAGGCATCAGGACACCAACCTCTCTTCTTCTTCGCCTTCAAAGACGTCATTTGTCTCTGTAATCCTTCAATGTAAATCCTTCACATTCACCCCCAGACAAAGGTTGTAAACATATTGGTTATCATTATCGTTCTATTGATAATTTAACACAAACATGGCACTGAATCGTATTATTTACTCACCAATAGTAGAGGAGCAGTAGTGAGAAGTGAGTGCCTGTCAGGGCAGCTTGTACTCATTATTGATCTACTCTGATGGCTGAAGTGTGTGCATCTGTTGGCTCTGAGTCCTGTCATATTGACCAGAGTGCCAGGGAGAAGGGTGATAGACTGGAGTGACAACTTTTGTCCTCTCTTCTTCTATATCACACATTTTTTCAGCTGAGACACTGACCAGGCATTTCACACATTTTCGGGCTAAACAGCATGATAGAAGAGCATCCTCCATCTCATTTTCTCTGTTTTTATGTCACTTTCTCCGTAGTTTTCTCTTCTCTCTTCTCCAATCGCTCATGTGGTTGATTCTTTCATGCTAGTGGCGTGTCCATCTATCTGTCCACTACTTAATCGCATTTATCGGATTGCCATGAAAATGTTAGCATGTTTAATGTGCTAGACTAAGATGAAGAACACGTTAAACAGCATAGCATTGTCATTGTGAGTCTGTTGGTATGCTTGTGTTAGCATTTAGCACTGTTGTGCCTGAATAATGCCTCACAGAGACACCAGCGTGACTGTAGACTCTTAAGCTGCCTTCACATGATAAGAAATGTTTGCAGAGGCAAAGTGCAGGTATAAAATGTCATCGAAAAGTACGCAGGGAAGCTATTCACTGTTTCTAGGCAACAACAACGTACGCAGTTGTTATCTCATTGGTTTGAAAGTTCAGCGGCTACCAAGGTCGTCATTGAAATGATTTGAGCTTTGAGCTCTGCGAACCGGCGGCAATTTATCCCTTTAGGAAAACAATCGCACAACCAGCACGGAGTGATTTCTTTTTACCGCTGATCATATGTGGGTGGCTTTCGTTATGAATAAATAATAATTGTTTGATTCTACCAGCATTATGATCCTAGTTGGATCATAATAAAACAATCTGTAGCTGCTAGCCTCTTTTTATAAATACTTTGTATCTCTTTTGTAGCTTCTGTGGTCCTTTCACATTGGTGTGATTCATGCTTACAGCTTTCTACATCACAAATAAGAATAGTGGCACATCTGTCATCTCTTCTCTTCAGAATGCCTTTTTAATAAAAAGGAAGAGCCAATCACTGCTCAGCTTGTTTGATCTGAGTATAGTTTAAGTCAAAACCACTGGATTTCAGCATAATATGCTTCTATTTGGTGGGCCATTGGATTATGTATCCGAGGCAGCTACACATAAAATCCAAATAGAGAAAGACCTACGGCTCTGTTTCACGCCCAAGAAGGTTTTCTATTTTGGTAGCATTTCTTGGTAAGAAGTCACACAGTTTTCCTCAGGCTGTGACCTATGCGGTGTTCTCATTGGAATGAAGTGTCGAATGAGCAATAGGCCCTTCACACAGCAGTCATTTTGACAGGTCATAGCAGCGAAACACAGGAGTAATTGAGAAGCCGTTCTATTTAGTGTGTCACAGTCATTCCAGTGAGCCGGCATGCGCGATACCAGGGCCTTGGCCCACCTAAATGGAACATGGCCGTAATTTATGTTACTGATTACACCTGTGTTTACCCTGCAATGACATGTCAAGATAGGCCTGTCTAGTTCGTAGCGCCGGTTAGCATCATATCTGCCCACATGTCCCAGTTTTCCACCAGCACTTAAACATAGCATGCAATTGAGGATCTGTGTAGAAGTAGAAACTGAAACAAGTCTCAAAAGTCCTCAAGCGAATGTAACCTGGTTTGTGCATTTCAGACGATTTACACATTTCAAAATCTGTAAATAAATACAAAAAAAGTTATTTATTTTGAATTCATTTTTAGACATTTGTATACACAGGAAGCTTTTTGAAGGCGAACGGGATCAGATCTGTGAAGTTGAAAATCTGTTGGTAAAATATTGATATTCATTCAGGATGTGATGTGTGCATTTGTAAAACTGTTTTATACGTGTTCAATACGGTTAGTATTTGTGTGTAAATTGGAACACACATTCGTGAATAACCTAAAATACACACAAATCGTTGTGCACAATTCTACATTTTTCATTTGTAGATCATGTAATTCACATTTGTGACCATTTTGAGTCTAATTTAAGTCCATACCAGTAAGTCCCACTGATGCAAGAGCAGAATCAACTCAAGCCAGTTTATCTATTTTAATTTCCAATTGCATGTTTTTGATTCAGAGCTATCAACATAAAGACAAATAGTCGTTTTGTAATAAAAAGCATCAATACTTTAATAAATAGCAGGCTGTGCAGCTGGATGAAGCTTGTGACCGTCCATGATTCAGTCCCTTTCAAGTTATTTTCATGTTTGGGACTGTGTGCCATACATTGCAGCTTAAACGAGACAAGTTTGGGCACAAACAGCGGTCTCACATCATGTAGCTGTAAGGCAGCAAGGCTCGGGTCACATTACCTGTGACGCTCAATATTATGTTCCGGCTGGCGTTTTTTATACAAAAAAATGCACAGATGTGTGACACTGCCAGGAGCTTCGGATCTCCAAACTTTCAGCAAATGGTACATTTTGCCTTCTTGTGTGTGCTGTATCCAGTGGCACGTCTCCTACCTAACTGAAGAGAGTGCAGTGGCTGGGTATCATTATGCTCCCACGGTGCTTTTTGTCCCTAATTGTATCCTGTCACCATGTGGAGAACAAAAACATGAGCAAAATACACAAAGGATTGTACTCGTCTGTGTGTTGTGTGCCAGAATCCTTTTGTTTCTGTAAGGAAATGATTGCAGGCCCTTTTCTTGTTTTATATTACAGTGAGTTCAAACAGGGGTGGAACATAGGAAGGAGTGACACACAATGAAATGAGATGTGACAGCCACGGCAGAAGTGTGTGTGGACCACATACTGGGGTGGTGGTTAGACGTGTGTGTGTGTGTGTGTGTGTGTGTGTGTGTGTGTGTGTGTGTGTGTGTTGGGGTAAGGGGTTGGGTAGGTAGGCTGCACAAATCGGCTGCTGCTCTGCCTCAATCTTCCTGTTCCTCAGATAATGAGAGAACCTGCGACGGCAGACTGTGTAACTGTGTACACACTCCCGTTACTAACACACTCACACACAGGCTGCAGGCCAGTGCAGTTTGTGCGTGTCCCAGTGTGTGAGCGACCCTGTCTATCTGTGTTATAATGATTCTCTAATGAGCGCTGCTGTTAGCACATTAAAGAGACAGGCTTCAGAGCCCTCCCCGTGTGTGTGTGCAACATAAAAGTGTGATTTTGTTCCGATTAATGTCAGCGTGTGTCTTCATGTTTGTTGTTCTTATCATAGGATAACAATTCTAGTGCGCAGAACCTATGCACGTTCTTTGTGCGTGTGTGTGTGTGTGTATGTGTGTGTGTGTGTGTGTGTGCGTGCCCACATATGATCTGCCTTATACGAGACAGACCACAAAACTAGTTCAAGTTCTTTTTCAACAACGCTAACTTTCCAACCATTTGCCATAAATGGTCAATTCATTGGCATCAGAGGTATCTCTGGCAGAAAATAAGCATAGCGTTAATACAGTGAAGTCACACTTTTATGGGCTGATCGATATCAATATGCCTTACAGATTGGCTCATTCACAACTGTGTGACCAGTAATGTCATATAATATTTATGGAGGTTTATGGACACAACACTATCTCTGCTTACTCTGATGATCACACTTATGCTCCCACCCAACCTTCACTTTATGTGGCAGTTTGTGTTGTTGATTTAACAGTTAATGTTCTTTTATTCTTCACGCTTGGCGGTTGTATTGCAGAGGACCCTTGGAAGTGCAGTGTTTAGTGTGAGCTCTTGAGGTCTACGGGACATAATCATTTTATTTGTATGGAAACTTATAAAAGCTTATTTTCTCTGTTGGTATGTGCATCCCACCACAGCATGCCTTTAGACATTGGTCTGTTGTTTGCTAGCAGACAAAAGTGACAAGGAGTCACCTTCACACAATGCAAAGTCAATGGAGAGGGATTAATTGTTATCTCTCCAGTGTGGGCGGGACTTAATCTTGCTCTGTCTCTATACTGGAAGATAACTCACTTCAGGCCTCTGGTGTAAAATTGGTTCCCACTGTTTGTTTTCACTGTTGCATTGAATGAAACTCGCTTTATGCCACCATTAAGTTACGTTAATGCTCAATAAAATATCAGAAGGGGCAAAATGTGTGTGTGTGTGTGTGTGTGTGTCTGTGTCTGTGTCTGTGTGTCTGTCTGTGTGTCTGTGTGTCTGTGTAGGAAAGAGAGAGATACCTTTTGTGTCTCAGGTTTGATACAGGTAATAATGGACAGGTGTGATAGGATGTCGTGCCTCCTGTAATCCGTCTGAAGTCTCTGTCCACGTCAGACACGCTGTATCCTTGTTCTGTCTGGTGTGTTTGTGTTTGTGTGTGTGTACGTACGTCCAGTAAAATGGTAAAGAAAACTATCATAAGCATTACAACTATGTTTCACAGCTTTGTTGAATTTTGGTTCGATGGGTTTGTTATTTAATATATATTTTATGTATATATATAATTTTAGATGTTTATCTGATTATTTTGCTTCATAATCAAGATAACTGATTAATTTTAAAACAATATCTAAGTAGCTTGTTTAAACTTGTAACATCACCAAAACTCTTGTCCAATGATCACAATTATCCTCCATAACAACTGTAGTTTTAGAAGTTTCTGTGAATTTGTGGATGATTTTGGTTATTAATATACTTTATGAACATTGTACAGTTTGCTTATTTTACCTTTAGTGCGATCCAGACTGGCAGGCTTACACATTATTTTTTACATATTTCTGAAGCAGAGATGTTGTGGTTTACATCCTCACCTCTCATGCTCTGTATGTATCCTTGGCATCAGTATTTCGGCTCTGTGTTTGTTTTGCTTTCTTAAAACGCCAGAGTTTATTTGCTTAATATGCCTGATAATATATTGAAGCACTGCTTTTAAGACTACTACTGCTAGACCTTTCTTCAGCTCTCAGTTTTCGTTTTACGGCTTGTGACTTTACAATTTGGTTCACTCTCATCAACCCTGTTTCCAGCACGCAGTTGTTTTCATCGAAGAAGCTCTGATAAACCCACTGTATGCTTCCTGCTAAAGAGCCAGATATTTCTCTCAGGAGTTGTTGGGGACCAAAACAGAGCTAGAAGGAGAGTGAATATTGGACCTACATTTTTCAGCTGTCCAGAAACACAACTCGATACAGATGCTAATGCTGCTCCATGCCGATTGGATACATAGTAGGAATAGTGTTTGCTAAAAAAAGCAAACCGTAACAACTTTAAAATAATAATATGTCAAATGTGTGTTTGTAGCTTTTTGCTGCCCCAAAGTGGACATAAAAGGTAATTAATGCGTGTCAACAATCTTATTATAAAGCAAGGAATCTGTGTCTGTCTGTATGTCGGTATGTCCTTAGTATATCTCAAGAATCTGATCGGATCTATTTCACACTTGCCGGGTGTATTGATACGGACCCAATGAGTGCATTGTCGAAACTGGTGCCACTTGGACACGCGAGACTTTCAATATTAACACTCTGCCGACTGAGTCGAGTTAATGTCTGAATGCAATCAAAATAATGATAGTTGCTTCCTAAAAAAAGATCCTTCTATCTTATTCAAGCATTTATGTGTGTATTTATGTAAGTGTATTTTATAGACATGTTCTCCTGAAAGTGCTTTATTTAGAATTTGTGTATGTTTGGTTTTTTTTGTAATATATCCAATAAGAAACTTCAACACGAATGGATTACGACATGTTACGGGATATTTCAGTCTTATGCTGAAGCCGAATCCCTTTCCCTTCTGACTCACTGCAAATTATTCGCTCTTTGTTCTTCCTTTCTTTTTTTCATCTCCTTCCCTTGTTTATCTATCGATTCATTTCTTTTCCTTCCATCATTTTTTTCCAGGAGCAGATGGTCTGCTCTGTTATACGAATGGAGCCCAACTTGCTGTAATGCAGAAAAGCTTTCATTCTGGCTTCTATATTTTTCTCCCTCGAGCAGTGTCATCAAGCGCTCTCTTCTTCTTGAATTCTTTGTCTTTTCTTCACTGTCACTCCCAACAATCTCTAAAATGTCCTCTATTGCATTTTGTATTTTCTCCTTTGTCTCACCCTTTGACCGAGCTCTCCTTCTCCACCTCCACAACACTATGTCACTCTGCTCACCATTATTGACTGCATAATCACAATGATTGCGACTTATCGTCCCAGTCTATTTTCTTCATGCAGATTTCTCCTCAAGTGACCTTAGAGGAGATTCAAGACTTCACATTAAGGGTATTTCTGACTTCCCTTTGTGTTTTCTCTCCCTCATTTCTCTCTCCCTATCTTCCCTTCGACCAACCCTCTTCCCCTCTGCAGCAGTACTTCACTCTCCTCATTATAACAGACGGTGTCATCAGCGATATGGACGAGACGCGTCACGCCATCGTACAGGCGTCTAAGCTACCCATGTCCATCATCATCATCGGTGTGGGCAACGCAGACTTCGTTGCCATGGAGTTCTTAGATGGAGACGCCAGCGTTTTAAGGTCCAACGCGGGAGAGGAGGCTGTTCGCGACATAGTCCAGTTCGTCCCTTTCAGAGATTTCCGAAATGTGAGTACTGGTCTCTGAAAACCAGCAGGATGACATGGAACCGTCATGCACTTAAAAGAAAAAATGAAATACAACGGCTGCAAGTCATGGTTGATGTTTACTGTAACATAACAATTAAGAATTGAAATTGTTGGTCAAGCCTTTGCCTTCCAAATGCTGTACATACATTTAAATGTTTTAAGACTTTTTGCACTGTGCTGTGTAGCAAAGTCTAGTTTAATAACAAAAAACATAAATGCACCTATACTGTATAGTGATATACATATACAGACACATAAGTCCAGTCTGAGGTGTCTTATCCCAAATGGTTTTATGCTATCCTCAAATCTGATACGGGAGTCAGATCACTCATTCATTTGTTCTTTGTTTTATCACGACTGTGTGGGTGTGGTTTGATCAGATTTGATTGACAGTTGCCTAGCAATTTAAGCAAACAACCCCACCAGATACAGATTCAAGTGTTCCTAAATAGTGATTGTTTTTTCTTCTAGTCCTGTCAGCTTGAAACCAGTGAGATGAGCTCAGACAAAACAACACAGGAAGAAATCTCTGATGTGAAAAAAAAAACAAACCCGGACCGTGTTACTTTTCAGCTGTGGTGTGATCTGATCTGAGTGGAACTGTGCTGGAACACGACAATTTTGAATAAAATACACAATCGTCTATTTCCACTCGACATCTTTCAGTCACCATTTGCCGAGATGACACTTCAGCTAATGTTTTGATTTGCTGATGTGAATTGCAGTGTCACTTTGACTCCATCTTAGTTCTGCGGTAGAGGCTTTTACCTAATGACACAACATTGCTGTGTGAGTGTGTTACCAAATGGCAGCCTGTTGCTACTCGGATTGTAACACACTACACACACATGCAGGGTCTGCTAGATGACGAGAGCTGCCTGGTTATCCCAGACTCGACAGAGACACTGTGAGCGTGTGTGTTGATGAGCATACATGCAGCACATTTAAAAAGCTTTAGTGTGAGTGTCCAAACATGTGTGCTGTAGCTAAGCATTGTTATAATAAGTATGTGCACATTTGTAGTCTGTGCACCAGAGGACTCACTTTGCATTTTTGTTCATTTTAGTATATATTTTGTGTGTGTGTGTGTGTGTGTGTGTGTGTGGGCGCGGGTGGTGGGCGAGCTGACTTCCTTTGTAGTGGGAGGAACACAGTGTTTGCTGGCTTCGTTCCAATTTGTCGGTGGAAGGCTGAGAGACAGCAACAGACATAACGGAGAGGAAGAAATGATGCAGAGACAGAGACCAAACGTAATGATGGCAGTGACCTGAAACAATGAGCTGATGTGTTGGCAGTGTCTGTTGGCTATAAATTATTATCTTCATAAAGTTGGTGGTGATACTTAGCAAGTTGGTAGCAATTATTGCAATATAATTTATTAGCACAAATCACGACAAGGAGTGTCCATAAACCACTACAGTAACCACCACACAACCGTCTGTAAGCAGCACTGATGCACTGGACGTGCAAATACCACAGTCAGAGACAGCCACTCAAAGCAGAACCAAAACACTAACCCTTTTTCCAGCCTTCATTTCACTTTACTTTTTGTGTTTTTGTTGTATAAATGAATGTGCTCTCTTGCTCTTTTTCCTCTCGCAGGCACCCAAGGAGACCCTCGCCAAGTCAGTCCTAGCCGAACTGCCTCAGCAGGTCACCCAGTACTTTAAGCAGCGGAATCTACCACCCGCCAACACAGCGCCGAAGTGAGACGCCCCAAAAACAAAAGCCCACACGCTGTACAATAGCTCAACAAAACGTCTCTTCTCATTAACGGCAAACGATACAGAATGAAAGTGTGTATATTGGCTGTGAACAAAAAATGAGTTGTGGACAAAAAAAAAAGAAATCACAGTGAAGACATCCCTGCCACTATATTTACAAGGTTGTGACTGGATGTTTGGTCAGTATCCATTGTGAATCCATCAGAGGCGATATTCTCTGTTTCTTAAAGCTTTCCAGCACACAGAACCATGAAAATAATGTTTAAAGGACCTTGCATGTCTATAGCCATGGCAGGTGTCTCCAAATCATATGGACGTTTATGAATATGCAGCTAAAACACTGGCCTTTTTGTAAGAGAAATGAAAAACATCTTTTATTTAGCTTTTTGCATGTGTGTGTGTTGTGATTGATACCATGTGATACATACAACTTCTTGGTGTAGAGTCCCTTCTCAGCTGAAATATATCAGTGGTTCAATCCCCTCCCTTTGTCTTATGGATCCTTTTCAGGTAGCGGATCGGACGAAGGCAGGTTGCTTTTGTGCTCACGTGTGGTAGACTCACAGACTGAGCCTGAGCAGAGCACTATTTCTTCACCCCTGCTCCATCGTCAGGGGGAGGTTTCAATTTAAAGTTGTGATAGCCAGTTGTCTGAAGGGCGAGTTTTAATGCTCCACTATATGCTTGTTTGATTCGAGAGGATAGAATCAGAGGAGGACGAGGCCGTAGTGGCAGCTGTAGCACTAACACAGGACAGATGTGGGATACTTTGTGAACTCATTAGGCTTTTAAATATGGGGCCATTTTGCTAGCTTCTGCAAAATCCTTGTATTTCTTATGACTTCAGTTTATCCTGCATGATGCCAATATCTACGCACTGTTTACAAACTGATGCTGATGATCACCAATGCATGTTGTTTTTTTTTCAAATGATGTATTTATCAGATTTTGTAAATATTTTAATGAGATTCTGTTGAACGGGAAGGAAGTGTCCCATGGCAGAGACAGATGTGTCAGAGAAGGCTGTTACTTTCAGAGTTTTAATGATTGGAAGCAGAAGAGGAGTTTCTGATATGCATATATACCGAATGTATATTTATATGATGCTGTTCATGTTCTGATAAGCCAATGTTTATGACATGTTTTTAATGTACTTTTTATGCAGTGCTGAATTGTGTACCTAAACTACTCCTATGTGTATTGCTGTGCATCTTTGTACTAAATGTGTTGCTATTCATTTTCTAAAGTTGTGTCTATGTCCACACTCAGGTTAATAAACTGAAGGAAATGTCATGTCCTCTTTGTGTCTGTGGATATAAGAGCAGCACACCACAAATACACAACCACAGAGAGATGGGAAATGACCACGAGAGACACAAAACCACCACAGTAGAAAATCAGAAGAAGTTTATTGTCCGTTGAAAATTGCTGGACGTTTGTCTTTGACGTGGCTCACATAGGTACACATAGAATGTGTTCTTGTGATCTTACACGTCTGTGGTGGCACAGGGGCCCAGTCATAATGGTAGTGTATAATGACACATAATGGCATCACAACGTCATTTAGCAGCAAATCGACCTGCCTGTAGCAACTTCCCCTGTAATGTGTTGGCAGCATGAGCTTTTCAGATACTGGGTGACACCGTAGGGAGAAGACCTAACTTTGATAAAAGAACAAAAACACAATATGTTGTTAAATATAAATCGTAACAGCATGTACTTTAATAAGCCAGCATATAGATGAACTGTAATTTAGCACTAAATGCGTATTCTTGCGTTTACAATTGTATGTGTATCATTTGTCTTGGTGGTGGTGGTATGGAACAGTTGTGTTTGATACATTTGGTACACCTAAAATCGGATGTGCTTTCCACATCGCAGTTCTGTATGAAAGGCCCTTAAGTTTCTATTGTATTTAATATTTCGATGCTCCAGACAGGGTACAGACAGCCGAGGAAACCTGTGTGATTCATTACCTAATTATTGAATGAAGATATGTATGTAAGTGAACGGGGATAAAAGCGACAGTTACTTTTCTTTTGCAGACTCTAATTGCCTCTGCTGCCATACCTTGCTTTGCTGTGTTACTCTGCTTTAGTGGCAGCTTCACCTTTATTATCTATACCAGCTGAGTGAGTGAGTGAGTGACTGTGCGCCTGTGTGTTGTTTATAGCTAATCTTCCGCTGCAGCAAACTGCATAATATTTTGGGTTTGCAGTTATGGCTGGATGCTCAAGGACCTCTTGTGATTACATACTTATCCTGTGTTAGCTGTGCCAGAATTATACAATTATAAATATTGAAGAGGTCCGAGTGTGTGCCAATACAAAACACCAAGACTATCAAAACAAAGTCACAAACACTCCTCTCTAATAAGATCTTCTACCACTCAAGGGACAACATATTTTGCGACTGATTATTTATAGATTAATGGCTGATTGAATAATTCCTTCACTGTATCTGACAGGAACATTGTTCAAATTCTATTTTTTTCTAAAATTGTAGACTGATGCCAGATCCCAATGTCACATAAATAAGTAATTTAGTGTTTCCTAAAAACACGCTTTCATCCAAGCTTATTTGTATTAAAATTATTAAGAAATTACCTACAAAATAAATGGAAATTGAATGTTGGTTTGAATGTGTGCAACATGGTTCAACTTGAAATGAATGTAACTCAAATTTCTGATGACTTTATTGACTTTGATTTTCACTGTATAGACGGTTGCTGGTGGACTAGTGTTTACATGTCTTCAGGTTTGTCCAAATCCTGCATATCTTTGTCATTTCATTCATGACCGTTGTGAAATTCGCCACTCTCCAGTGTTAATGCTGATTATAAATTCTATAATAGTGTATTATTGTTGTATGGCTTTTACTTTAACTGTCAGTTGTGTTGCATGTTAAGACAGGTGCTTTTTGTTTGTCACACACTTGTAGATATGCGGCCACAATGGAGGACATCTGGGAAGAACAGGAATGTTATACATACCAAGTGAGAGAACAAATGTTCTGAGTGCTGAGGTACGATATTTGCTGAATGTTAAAAGGGTAAAAAATATTTAAAATTGAGTGGCTTTTGAACCTGTAAATTCATGAAATGATAGGATATGGTCTGTAATAAACATGAGGATTCAGACATCATTCAACGTGATTTAATTCAATTCAATTTTATTTGTATAGCCCATTATCACGAATCACAAATTTGCTTCAGGGGGCTTTACAATCTGCACAACATATGACATTCTCTGTCTTTGGATCCTCACATCAGATGAGGAACCCCCCAAATAAAATATAAGTGCAATAGATGTTATGTAGGCTGAAAACTCACCTCTTCAAGAAGTACTACCCTGAGCCTTCCACTTAGCACTTATTGTATTCATACTAGTTTGTTGCATTTATTGCATTTGTTTGTTTGTGCACTGCACGTTTGCTCTGGTTTATGCTCTTAGATGCTTGTTATAAAAGGAGATGCACTTCGGAATTCTGGTGACTAGTAGTTCTCTTGAATACCTATGTTGAATACACTTATTGTAAGTCGCTTTGGATAAAAGCGTCCGCTAAATGACTGTAATGTAATGTGTACAGATTACACAACATAATACAATCGTGGGTGTCAGGCAGGACCACGGCAGCAGGTACAACCACGGTCCAGGTATAACCACAATCCATGGAAACCTACAAGGTGAGAACGCACAAAAGCTCCATGGAGAAAGCCAGGTCAGTACATGCATTAATGGGACATATCAGGAAGTCCCCCTGCAGCTTGAACGGGTGCTATTGCCTCGTGGTCCAAGTGAGTGCAGTTTGTCCTGTTCTTCATGTCCTTTTGTGGTGTGTTTCTTTTGCCAGTTGTCTTCATGCTTTATGTAAAGCACGTTGAATTACTTTGTTGCTGAAACGTGCTGTATAAATAAACGTAGAAAGAGATGCAGAACGACCACAAAGAGAAGCAAAACGTTTAACTGTTTGTTGATATTATTTCACATTTGAATATTTAAAGTTGTTTATTTGACATTCATTTATTACTCTGAATATATAATGTCACTATTAATAATGTACAGTTTACTGTTATCTTGAAACCTTTTGGGGCAGTATGTCGATTAGAGCTCAGGCTTCACAAAACAGCTTGAACGTACTGTAATAATTTGCCAGACTGCTAAACATGTGGTTGCTGGGGTCAGAATTTCATCTAAAACGCTTGCGTTTGGTACACTTCAAAACACAAATCCTGAAATCTTATTTTCTTTGTGTACAGTTGGTAATATTATTTGTTGTCATAGCAAGTCTTTTCACAGCTACACCAGTGATACCAACAACCCACGGCTTTCTTAATGTCAGTGAACTGTCCTCAAACTGAAATGCATGTGTTTCTCTCTCTCTCTCTCTCTCTCTCTCACTCACTCACTCACTCACACACCTTGACTGCCACCCCAGTTTTCTATCTCAATCAGCTACTGAACTCAGCTTTAGATGCAAATTCCTCCTGCTACGGTCTTAATGAGGACTGAATAAACATCCCAGAATCAAATTACACAAATTAGTTTTGATCTAGTCAAATTTTCCGCTTTAATTTTGTGACCCGTGTACTGTAGGTCTGGCTGTGAACCACATCTCACATATTTAAAACACCAACGATCAGGCGGAGCCCTCCAGGTGTTCCTCAACAGTAAAAGCACCAAGCAGTAATTTTAAATTTATCTTTCTTACCTGGTAAAACTATATTTTTTGTATGATTTCGCTTTTGTTCTTGCAAAATACTGCATACAGTGGGGCAAAAAAGTATTTAGTCAGCCACCAATTGTGCAAGTTCTCCCACTTAAAAAGATGAGAGAGGCCTGAAATTTTCATCATAGGTACAGTGGGTATGGAAAGTATTCAGACCACTTTAAATTTTTCACTCTGTTTCATTGCAGCCATTTGCTAAAATCAAAAAAGTTAATTTTATTATTTTCTTCCAGGATATCTCTGTACTTGGCCGCATTCATCTTTCCTTCAGTTGCAACCAGTCGTCCTGTCCCTGCAGCTGAAAAACACCCCCATAGCATGATGCTGCCACCACCATGTTTCACTGCTGGGATTGTATTGGGCAGGTGATGAGCAGTGCCTGGTTTTCTCCACACATACCGCTTAGAATTAACGCCAAAAAGTTCAATCGTGGTCTCATCAGACCAGAGAATCTTATTTCTCATAGTCTGGGAGTCCTTCATGTGTTTTTTGGCAAACTCTATGCAGGCTTTCATATGTCTTGCACTGAGGAGAGGCTTCCGTCGGGCCACTCTGCCATAAAGCCCCGACTGGTGGAGGGCTGCAGTGATAGTTGACTTTGTGGAACTTTCTCCCATCTCCCTACTGCATCTCTGGAGCTCAGCCACAGTGATCTTTGGGTTCTTCTTTACCTCTCTCACCAAGGCTCTTCTTCCACGATTGCTCAGTTTGGCTGGACGGCCAGGTCTAGGAAGAGTTCTGGTCGTCCCAAACTTCTTCCATTTAAGGATTATGGAGGCCACTGTGCTCTTAGGAACCTTGAGTGCTGCAGCAATTCTTTTGTAACCTTGGCCAGATCTGTGCCTTGCCACAATTCTGTCTCTGAGCTCCTTGGGCAGTTCCTTCGACCTCATGATTCTCATTTGCTCTGACATGCACTGTGAGCTGTAAGGTCTTATATAGACAGGTGTGTGCCTTTCCTAATCAAGTCCAATCAGTTTAATTAAACACAGCTGGACTCCAATGAAGGAGTAGAACCATCTCAAGGAGGATCAGAAGAAATGGAGCATGTGAGTTAAATATGAGTGTCACAGCAAAGGGTCTGAATACTTATGACCATGTGATATTTCAGTTTCTTTTTTAATAAATTTGCAAAAATTTCTACATTTGTTTTTTTCTGTCAAGATGGGGTGCTGAGTGTACATTAATGAGAAATAAAATGAACTTTTTTTGATTTTAGCAAATGGCTGCAATGAAACAGAGTGAAAAATTTAAAGGGGTCCGAATACTTTCCGTACCCACGGTATACCTCAACTATGAGAGACAAAATGAGAAAAAAAAAAATAAAAAAATCCAAGAAATCACTGTCTGATTTTGAAAGAATTTATTTGCAAATTATGGTGGAAAATAAGTATTTGGTCAACAACAAAAGTTCATCTCAATACTTTGTTATATACCCTTTGTTGGCAATGACAGAGGTCAAACATTTTCTGTAAGTCTTCAGAAGCTTTTCACACACTGTTGCTGGTATTTTGGCCCATTCCTCCATGCAGATCTCCTCTAGAGCAGTGATGTTTTGGGGCTGTTGCTGGGCAACACGGACTTTCAACTCCCTCTACAGATTTTCTATGGGGTTGAGATCTGGAGACTGGCTAGGCCACTCCAGGACCTTGAAATGCTTCTTACGAAGCCACTCCTTCGTTGCCCGGGCAGTGTGTTTGGGATCGTTGTCATGCTAAAAGACCCAGCCACGTTTCATCTTCAATGCCCTTGCTGATGGAAGGAGGTTTCCACTCAAAATCTCACGATACATGGCCCCATTCATTCTCTCCTTTACACGGATCAGTCGTCCTGGTCCCCTTGCAGAAAAACAGCCCCAAAGCATGATGTTTCCACCCCCATGCTTCACAGTAGGTATGGTGTTTCTTTGGATGCAACTCGGCATTCTTTCTCCTCCAAAAACGACGAGTTGAGTTTTTACCAAAAAGTTCTATTTTGGTTTCATCTGACCATATGACATTCTCCCAATCCTCTTCTGGATCATCCAAATGCTCTCTAGCAAACTTCAGACGGGCCTGGACATGTACTGGCTTAAGCAGGGGGACACGTGTGGCACTGCAGGATTTGAGTCCCTGGCGGCGTAGTGTGTTACTGATGGTAGCCTTTGTTACTTTGGTCCCAGCTCTCTGCAGGTCATTCACTAGGTCCCCCCATGTGGTTCTGGGATTTTTGTTCACCGTTCTTGTGATCATTTTGACCCCACGGGGTGAGATCTTGCGTGGAGCCCCAGATCGAGGGAGACTATCAGTGGTCTTGTATGTCTTCCATTTTCTAATAATTGCTCCCACAATTGATTTCTTCACACCAAGCTGCTTACCTATTGCAGATTCAGTCTTCCCAGCCTGGTGCAGGTCTACAATTTTGTTTCTGGTGTCCTTTGACAGCGCTTTGGTCTTGGCCATAGTGGAGTTTGGAGTGTGACTGTTTGAGGTTGTGGACAGGTGTCTTTTATACTGATGAGTTCAAACAGGTGCCATTAATACAGGTAACGAGTGGAGGACAGAGGAGCCTCTTAAAGAAGAAGTTACAGGTCTGTGAGAGCCAGAAATCTTGCTTGTTTGTAGGTGACCAAATACTTATTTTACCGAGGAATTTACCAATTAATTCATTAAAAATCCTACAATGTGATTTCCTGGATTCTTTCCCCCCATTCTGTCTCTCATAGTTGAAGTGTACCTATGATGAAAATTACAGGCATCTCTCATCTTTTTAAGTGGGAGAACTTGCACAATTGGTGGCTGACTAAATACTTTTTTGCCCCACTGTACTTTTACCTCTTCAGGCCTCCATCCATTCAATGAAACAACTTGAAAGGCAAGAGACACTCCTTGGTGCTCATTATTCGTAATTCATGCCCACACGCCATACCTGTGAGATGTAGACATTAGCACAAGCCAAAACTGTTGAGAACCACTGACCTAAGGAAGTGGTCCCTTGTGAGTACTAGACAAAAAAAGCTGAATTAATGCAGCATTCAATTTCCAATCCATAATTGGTAATATAAAAAAAAGTTTCACTAGTTTATAGAAGCTCTTTGATTCTCTATCCATCTATCTCACTCACACTCTCACTACCCAACCCCTTACCCCAACACACACACACACAAATAAACTAGAGCAAACACGCAGTACAAGGGACAGCTCTTTATTTCACGCTGCTCAGACTTTGACCAACAAAACAAAGCTCCAACGTCTGAGACAACAGCAAAAAGTCCAGCATCTTTCCAGCACAATGCTACTTTAAAACACTACTGATGACAAAACACAGTACATCACACAAACGAAAACATTTTTCGAACCATTCGGACTTTGCGTTTAACCCAAGCAGAGAGCGAAGCATGTCCTGCCTCGGCTCTCTTCTTTTCCCGCCGATAGCTAAAAAGGTGTTAGGTCGTTTGACACAGTCTAAAGCAGTCTCTTCCTTGCTCCACAGCTGTCAATCACTGTTCCCTCAGCCAACAGCACAGCTTGCAGTCGCTGTGGCTTGGGTTGGGAGTGGGGTTGGGTGAAGGGGGGGGGGGGGGGGGGGGGGGGGGGGGGGGGGGGGGGGGGGGGGGGGGGGGATGTCGTCGGGGTAGTCAGTGCGGGATTGGTTGCTCGGCTTAAACTGTGTGAGACGTGATTGAGGGAAGGAAGGGTGGAGGTGTCATGTTTGAGTGCCACAATAGCAAAAACAACAATTAGATACAAAGATTAAGTTCAGAGTAGAGTTTAAATTGGTGCTAATGTCACCATTCATTAAGATTATATTTCTGGGCTGAAGAGCAAGAATACTAATCATAAATACTGATAAGTTTTGCTCAGTGTGCATGTTGCTAGTGTATGACTCCAACATGATATGAACGTGTGTGGCCTGCAGGTACTTTTATATCAGCGTGTGTATGTATGACCTTTGAATCTGTCTCTGTGTGTGCATATCCTGTGTGAGGAGACCTTTTCTGACTATTTGCTAGCCATTCTGAAGCAATATAGACTTACTTCACGTGTGTGTGTGTCTATCTGTAGGCCCTGCTGTGCCGGGGGTACGGCAACATGATTGCGTCCACGCTACCTTCGCTGTCCGAGCTGCTGTCAGAGTCGCTGCTGCCGGAATAAGCCCAGAGTCCTGGTAAAACGCCCACACACACGGCTGCTGACGGCAGGTGTAACACGCCTTGACTGGAGCTCGGGGGAGCCGAGGGGGTCTTCGCCGTCGAGCCGGGGTCTGTTTGTTGATCTTTAGCTCCGCCTGCTGCTCCTGCTCCATCCTCCTGTTCTGAACAGCACAACATACTGTCAGGTTCAGAGCCTGCACATGCAGACTCCCCCGTGAGTCTTTTTAAAAAGGTCAGAGATTTACCGTTTTAGATTCATCGCCCTCGACTTTACCATTTTTATTCACTAACCGTTCTCAGACGACTCGTTTCCAGCTGAAGCAGGCTGCCGTTTTCAGTCAGACGGCTTTGATTACCCCACCACCTTAAACTACCTGCTGCCTGCACCAAACTGCCGTCATACAAAGTTAGCAGCTAGCTGGTGAACTAGCTAGCATTTAGCACCTGAAAAGCCAGACCACTTCCACTTTGCAAAGAGTCAGTCGTCCTTCACAATTCTGAAAGAAATGTCTGCTCTATATGTAGTTAAAAACGCACTCTCCATGTATGCAATCTATGCATCATTGAATCACAAGTTTGTGTTTTTCTGGTTTGACACAGACTGATTACAAGAAGTAGACGTAATCATCGTGACATCACAGCAAAGCCCTAAAGCATAACCTGCTTTATGGTCTATTTTACTCTAAATGTACCATAATTTACTAAATGAACATCATGATGTATTGAAGAAGACTCAAAACTAGAGATTGAGACCATAAACTCATGTTTACAGTGTATGTGATAGAATCTGAATTGTAAGTCGCTTTGGATAAAAGCGTTCGCTAAATGACTGTAATGTAATGGATGGGTATGGTTAGGATTTTATAGATCCTGATACTCTAATCGGTTCTTTTTTTATTATTTTGTGAGAAAAAAAAAAGACAAATATTTTAGAAAAGAATCAACATTGCTTTATTATTCTTGTATGTAGAGAAATAGTCATTCTTGAGCAGCAATACAAAAAGTTCCTAAATCATTAAAATACATTCGCAGCTAGAAAATAAGCTAAGCGATTAGCTTTAATATAATAGCCTATTCTTATTATCATACTCTGTATAGCATCGCTGACGTTACCGGCAGAGGACGAGGCTGGACGGCTGCTCACCAAACGGTAGAAAACTGAGCATTTCTGCAGATTTACGTTCTGCTTGTTTGCCAAATGTTTTGATAAATTGCTGGTAATGCCTCTCTTACTTGAGGGATTGCATTCATGACAACGAGAATTATCAGCATCTTTTGGTTTTCTCTGCCATGATGTGTCTCACGGAGTTGGTGTGTGTGTGTGTGTGTCTGTAACAGTAAAGCACAACTCAGCCCCTCGTGCAAAGACAGGCACAGAGAGGAGGTTTGAGACGCTGCTTTTTTCTGCAGAGATTTCACTCCGTCACTTCTAAAGTACCGATAGCAAAACCGTCAACTTCGGACCTCATCGATACTCCAGGTTTTTACTAATTCGGAAGCGGTTCTCGTTTAGAACTGGGTTTTGAGGGACATCCCTAGAGAGAAGTAGGGTCATTTTCTCAGAAATCCCGCACAATCGGTCTTCTTTTTGCAACCAGAGAAGTCGCCCCCTGATGCAGGTTTAAGACATTTCCGCATTGGCTTCTGGTCCGATACTGTAGTTCTATCATTGACCAATTCCAGAAATTGTCAAAGAGGTGCAAAACTCCATTTCTGTCCACCTCAGACAGACATTCCTACCTTTGAAGCCTCAGGCTGCAACCCACCTGTGTGTCTGTCTCCATTTCCTGTCGTTGCCGTCGTTGAGATTTCCACCTTCTGTTTCTTACTGCTGTCAGAGGACTGGGAGGAACTGGGTAACAGAACAAAGAGGTATTGAAGATTTAAGTCTGCTCAAAATCAAGATTTTCATGCAAACAATGGGTCTAACGACGGAGTACAACGTGACTAGGGTCTAACTCTAAGGTTCAGTCTTGAAACATTTACAGTATTGTGAGAAGAAACTCAAGCATCACCTACGAAGCTATTCCTCAAGCTTTCTGCAGGTGGACCTGGGATGTGTCTGGAAGCTTCAGGAACACTTAAGTAAGTGAACTTTGAGTTTACAATTTACCAACCAATTCACTTTCATCAGCAATGGTACCGGAAGGAACTCATAGAACGTAACCGTTGTACGAGGATACATTGTGATCAGAGAACATAGTGGAGATTTTAGCAGCTAAAAAGAAGGAGCTGGTGAACATTAAAAACAGAACTAAAGGAGCGTGAATATTGGACTTAGCCCTTTGAACCCCACGCAGTTTCCGGGCGTTCTACATCACATTTTACTCACAGAGTCCTGCACCTCTATAGAAACAGCACAATCATGGCTAGAAGTAGAGATACAAACAGCATTTTTCCAAGTGCCCACAAGTGTTGCCATAATCACAAAAAAAGGAGGCTCCACATGCTGTACATATTGAACTATTTACATTTTTACAACCTCTACGCATGCCTTTTTGTGGGGTTCAGAGGGTTAAATCCGTCACAACAAACAACTGACAATGAATGATAATGTTACTCTGTGTCTTCTGGATGTGCAAATAGGCAACTGACAAACTTCATATCAATGTTATAAGGTCAGTGCTGTATTTACAGCTTGTTCTGTTGACACCGTTCCACAACAAAATCAGCTAGTGCAGCTCTAAAGGATGTATTTCTGTGTGCCTACCTGCGTCTCTTGACAGCTCCAGCCAACAAATGGGCCTGAGACAGATGGCTGGTCTTTTGCTCCGCCCCCGAAGGTTTAGGTGCCACCTTCTTTTCAGGCTCTCTGCGGGTTTCGGTGGCCGCTTGCTTCACTAGAGCGCTGTGACAGTACAAAGTTAAGGTGAATAAACCATAATGGATCCTTGTGGAGGGAACAAAGAGGAAGAGCTCAGGGGCAAGTACAAAACTGACTTCCCCATTCAGCAGCAGTCCACTCAACAGGTTAGTTCTCTCCTCCCTTCCGGGGGAGCCATTACATCTCTCCATCAGTGTGCTGGAAAAAGTGACACAGTTCTGAGAGGCTAAAAAAAAAGCACTCATGCACAGAGGCAGAGAGAGAGGTGACACAGATATGAAGCCTACAAGTACACCGGGAGATGGACAGAGCTCAGGAGACATGAAATTGGGTCGAGATGCAGAGAGGGAGGAAAATAGAGTAAGAAACACAGACACAAGGAGTAAGACAAAGGGGTCAGATGAATGGGGAACATCAGGTATTAGATTTGCATGAGGTACATTCAAGCAGTGATGAGTGTTCACTGCATTAACTAAGGTCTGCGCCTATGCATGTGTGTGTGTGTGTGTGTGTGTGTGTGTGCGCGCATGTATTTTGTGTTCACAGCAACTGCTATAAATGGTCACCGTAGTTACCAGCCTATGATACAGTTTCCACGACAACCCATTCTCTTCTTCATCTGCAGACAAACCTGTCTGTCACAAACCTGTCTGTCCGCCAAGACAACGTGAGAGTTTACAGAGAGCAACAACCAACAAGCAAAACCTTCTGGACCTGTATTCAAATGTGCAAGAATGTCACAGTGTAGAATCTACACTGTGATGTCAGGCACAGTACCAGTATTAGGTGGTCTGTCCTAAGTACAACAGTCTGATGCTTCTTTCTCGGGCTAACATTTGAGGTTATGTAATGCAGCGAAATGATCCAGATGGGATTAGGCAAACAAAATAGGCTGATTCCTGACCTTTAACCCGCTGCCCACATTGAAGATTTGTTCAGCGCTGGTGCCCACTCATAGCTGCTTTCTCCAGTTGGAGAAACTGTCAGCCAATCAGAGCTCAGGAGGCACCGTTAAGAATGCCATCATCCTACATAGCTAGCTAGTAGAGCTAGGCCGATATATTTGTCGGTATTAGCTTATTGCAGATATCTAAATATGTCAGCTTACAATTAACAAGAAATATAGAAGTACAGAAATGCCAAACTAAATGTGAAATCATTAACAATTACATAGTTTGTCCACCCAAGAGCACTGACAAATGTCCCATGTATATGAGCTACCTCAATTTGGTCTTCATTTTATTGTAATAATATTAATATAATATTGTTCATAATAAAGCTCAGGAACCTGCACACGGTAGCATCAATGTATATACAAAAAGCAGACGACACTAACTCTGTAATGATGTTACTTATCCAGGCACTTCATGCTAGTCTGCTCACAACAAGCAGCAGCACAAAGTCCATGACTCATATTTTGAAATATGGTCAGAACCTCTCATTTGTTCTTTATCCAAAAACATCCAGGTTAGGTGACACACTATATCAGCATAATGATAGAATGTATGATGTAATTGAGATTAGTCATTTAGAGGAAGATAAAACGTGTAAGGGTTTGCTTAGAGCATTTGACTACTTACCAGCCTTAACTTTTGTAAATGAGCTCAGAAAAAAAGGTCCTATATATTTGTAATTTCTAAGGTTAGCCGTCTTGACAATAAAGGTTCTGCAAAAGGTGACTGACCCCCAACAGTTGTGTGTATGCACGTAGCCAATTCATTTATGTTTTAGCCAATTATTAGTGGAATATAAATACATGAAATAAATTCTGCACGCATATTAACATCATTAGAGGCCACTTCTAGACGACCCTTTGCCACCCCAGTTAAAAATTGCTAGAAGCGCCACTGTCAAGGAGAAGTCTCGTTCTGAAATCTCGCGTCCCATCCATAATGTCACAATCAACCAAATATTCAGCCATGACTTTGAAAATGATGTAGACAACACTAAGTTACGCTTTCTATACTCCAACATAAAAAACTCCTACAACATCCTCGCTTCGACTCTCACTCACTTGTCTTCCGCCAACAAGTGACATGACACAATAACCAACAGACCGGGTCAAGCGAAAGTTAAAGACAATAGTTTCCTACTCTGTAAGATCCTTTCCATAATGTTGTCAGTAAAAACAAGCAGTTGTAGGGGATGTACATTGATGGTGGATTATTGCCCGAAGGATTACATTGTAGCTTGTTTAGCGGCTGCCAAGTACTTTTTATATACATGCCATAGATTGTACATTATAAGTGGACATAGTCACCGGAACGTCACTCATTGGTTTGTGGGCTACTGTTTTTAAGCCTCGATTTCGACAACTTGGACGTCACCATCTTGGTTTTTTTTGCAACCACAAGTGACTCTAGATATGCCAAGTACAACTGGAGCTAAATGTGGACATTCTTGAACTGAAAACACTGTGAAAGGGTAAAAGTTGTAAGAGGAAAACACTGACAGCTCTCATATGGTGGTAGCGATCTGTCAATAACAGAGTAGCCCCGCCCTAAAGCATACCCTGCTTTATGGTCTATTTGACTCTAAATGGACCATCACTTACTAAATGAACATCATGCTGTTTTGAAAAAGACTTGAAACTAGCAATTGAGTCCATAAACTCATGTTTACAAATCTTTACTGAGGTAATACATTTAAGTGAGACGTAGAGTCATTTTCTCAAAAACAAGCCTTCTTTGCAAACAGACGACACGCTCCCTGCTGACCAATAGAAAGAATGCAAGGCATTTCAAGACTCGCATCACTTTTCAGAATCGGCTGTTGCCACCTGGTCCAGGTTGAAAAATACCAAACTCAACCTTTAACCAGTTCACTTTAGCATTAGATATAAAATGTGTATTAGGTTTAGAGATTTGCATTAGATTTTCAAGGGACGTAGTTGAAAGCATGCATTTCTTTGGAAATTAACTCTTTGACTGTCTTGCTCTGGAGGAAGTGTGAGAGTTTAGTTTTCAGTTTTAATTTGTACTCGTTTTAAAATAATGCAGATGGTGCTTAAGACTGAGTGAAGTATATTGATAGTAGTCTCCTCCAATTCTTATTTCATAAACACAATAAACCAGACTCACAACCTGCTGCGACTTCAACTACATCTCGGTGCTTACTTTAAACCTGAAATGTCTGTCATCGTTCACTAAAATGGGGAATAACAGATTCATATGATCACAAAAGCGATACTGGCTAATTAAAATGTTATTCTTAAAAACCAAAGCATGTTAAAAGGATATTCTGTATTCCAACAGTTCCTGTTTCTCCTCATCTCTGCGTTGCTTCTCCACCAGGCACTGTTGCCGGGAGACCTCGTCCAGGAAGCTGCTCTCCTCCTCGTCCAATCCCCTCACCATGTTCCCTGTCACCATGGAAACAAACATGCTCTCAACACATGGCAGTACAGTGATTGGATTTTTTCAGAAAACTAACCATAAGAGTCATTTTTTTGAAATCCACACCCAAATAACCTTCGCGGGAAGAAATCGAAAGTTGTGTGTGTACTTATAACAGATTTATGAATGCTTGAATTGAAAGAGTGCGAGTTATTTCCCAATTAATCTTTTCAACAAAATAGAGAGCCATATAGAGGGATCTGTATTTAAAATATTATTTATGATGCATATAGTCTTACTGACACTTTAAAGTTCCTCACTGTAACATTAAAGTACCAGTAAGGCTATATACAAATACTCTATTAGAAGTTAAAGTCCTTCATTCATAATCGTATTTAAGTGAAAGTGCTGAAGTGTCTGAAGTATGAATAGTACATGATGACATCATCGTGGTAATTTAGCCAGACCAGAAAGCTCCCTCTAGACTTTTTACTGCCGTGTTTGCAGGCTGATGCTGCTAACCATGATGAGTAAACGGACCGTGATGTAAGAAATTGATGCAGTGCCTCTTTAATCATGAGAAAATAGTATAAAGGAATGCATGTTGTGAACCATCTTTTATAACATATCCTTCAATGCAAAGTAAAGTCTTTATAGGACATAGCCCGTGGTTAAATACAGTATGAGCCTTACTTCAAAACTAGATGACAAAAGAAGGTAAAAGTGGTAATAACAGATATAACAAAGAAAGACAGAGACAAAACTCACTGAATTTAAATTGCTCGTCATATTCCTCTTGTTTCTTGTCTTTCTGCTCCTGCAATCGCTCAAAGAGGGACCGTGGGTCATACTTCTCCTCTGGGGCCTCTGAGGAGTAAAACAAACAAAAATGTGGATGCATGCACGGCTGTATCTATTTAGCAGTTATGGTGCGTTTTGAAAACGTGTGCAAGTGAATGTGCTCTTCTTACCCTCTGGGTCGTCGGGTTTCCTGACTTTCTCCCATTCCTCCTGTCTCTTCTTCCTCTTCTCATCAAGCTCAGATTCTGACACAAACTTCCTGCTGAGGTCGACGCCTGTTGCCGCTCCCTCTTCCATTACAGCTGACCAAAAGAAAAAAACACACCTTTCTTTTAGAGTGCGACTCCAAAAACCTGTTGCAATGCCATCAATACTCAGTTTTGAGCAAAACCCACATCTAGACTAGGCACGTATGAATCAATTGAAACCAGCCAAGACTACATTTAGTGATGCATCTGTTGACTAAATGCAGCTAATAAAGTTTAAACATGCATGTGTAATGGCCCGATGGAGAGAGCAATACCACACTGCTACTATATGTGTGCGTTTATAGTCACAAATGCCATAATAATTTGTCTTTATGCCACAGAGGACGCAGTAATGACTGGATCTGTTTATATGTGTTGGTTTTGGGATCGAAACACAATAGCCCCATTAGAGCCCTGAACTTAATCTACAAAGCTACACTTTCCATACATTGGTACTTTTACCATACATTCTTCATATTCATTCGTGTTGGATTTCTGTAAAAGTGTAACTAAATAGATTGAACCAAGGTCCCATTTTATCACAAATATGTCACCGTGTTTTGAGTGTATGTTGCTATTTTTTGTTTTATGACTTAGGCGGTGACACACTGCTGCAATGCGATCACCAAAAAGACTGCACTACACTACAACTAGATAACCACAGACTTTGAGAGACTTTTTTTTTTAAATTCCGTTATTTCAATAGTGTACTAAACTGGAGTCAACAAGTAACGTTAAGGTTTTGGCTCTCCCTTGTGGTCATCTTTAATCATCACAAGTAATTGAGACGATAGCCATTTAAAGAACTTGTCGTCAACGATGACTGCAGAAGAAACTCACAAGGATAGCACAGCCGATTTGCAGCGAGGTGACGGTCGAGTTAAATACGAGGAGCGCTGAATGGCCCAAAGCTTTTCGTTTGAATCGGCGGCCCTGTTGATCCACTCACCGCTACCCAATGCTATGATAACAAGACTAGCCACTAAAGTCAATCCTTGTAAGGACACACTCAGCTAACGATACCATTATTTGTAATCAATGCAGCAACCGATCTGCAATACAACAGTCAGGCTCATTGGCTTAGTTCCGCTGTGGACAAGCAGGAGCCTTGTGTGCTGCAACCCCCGGCTAGCTTTAGCTTCATTACCGTTTAAGCAAGCGGTTGTCTCCGCTGTCAGTAGCCCAATATCGTGTCATGTTGGAAAACCAATACTTCCTGCTGCACAACCGAGCATACTTGAGTTTCAGATAATGACTATTTCATACCAAGCGAGGTCATTTCTGCGTCACATAAACTTACCAAGCTCGGCTAGTTGATATGGTGTTACTGCTCCAAATCAATGACGTTTTGTGTCACCGTGAAAACACCCCGTCACGATTTTTCGACCTGCGACTTTAGTTCCGACCTGCTTTTCTGCAGCTGAAGTCAAACGCAACGGACTACAAACAAGGCAACAGTGCCATCGAGTGATGACACTGGGAAATAGTTATACATGCAGAAACAAGACTCAAAATAACTGAAATAATAATAATAATAATAATTTAACATTACAATGTTAAAGTTGCTTCAAAAATACAGCAAAAAAAATGTTGTTAGTAAAACAAAATTAATTGACGAGGAAATAAGAGGCATTATCTTTACCATGTAAAGGGAAACGGTACATGTTTTGAATGGCATCATTAGCTATGAAGGATTTATTAATGTCTATGTGTGAATATGCAGGTCCATAATAAGTGAGAGACAGTTTCAGGTTGCAATTTACAGACGTTGTATTCTGTGAAATTCTCTTTTTGTAAGTTCACTGATATCAATGTAAACAGCTCAAACAAAATCAAAAAAAACATTTATTCCACCGTATAAAAAACACAATTCCAATATGATATGCATATCCAGGAGTTATGGGAACATTATATCTGGAGTGAATAGGCCATGACAATTTAACAACCAACACACTAATATTATACCACTTTGGAATATGGATTTGTTTGAATAGAATATTGCCATTGTTCCAAATGTATAAATTGCGAGGTACAAAGTTATATTTATAGATTAAGCCCAAGCTAACAAAACCTGTTTGTGGAAATTAGAGAGCTTGATAATGACTTAATTACATAATGAGACACATTTTAGAAAACGTGCTGAGAAATGTAAATTCCATTGATGTATTCTTTTTAATTTTTAATGTAATCTTTAATTCAATTCATCTTAAATTGTTTATTTAAGGATCCAAAATCTATGAAGTTTAAGCTGCTGTTAAGGGTTTAGAGGACAGAAGAAGTCACTATACTGTATCTCATGAAATAATTGGTAATTTTCATGTTAGAACTTTGCACCATTAACATTTAAAACGGTTTAAGCCCGAGCGAGGACCATTTGGGGTTCGAGCGAGACCGTTTAGCGAAGAGCGTGTAGTAGAATGCACTTTTCAGAAACAAATATAATGAATGCTACACACATTATATACCGACTTAACGAAGAAATTCTGGGCAAAAACATAATGCAAGCCATTTTACACACTGCAAACACAATTATACACAAACTAATATAATATCTAGAAGACATACCACAATATCACGTATTTTTTCGCCATGACTCAGCGAGCCATGCACTCCGTACAAAGCTGCAAACAAAAAGCTAACCGCTAACACGGACAACCGAGATAGCAAAAAGCACGAGCATTCGACACAGAATCCAGAGATATTTTCAGAATTTCTCTTCGTGAAACCATTACAAAGATACAGCCAACAAGCACCACAAAACCAAGGCGCTCCACCGCAGAAGAAACCATAAATGCTCCTTACTTTGAGATGATTCATGAAGAAAAAGGATTCATATTCCGTTTTGCCGGCTAAAAACACTGTTGCTACGTATTTCCTGTGTTTTTCAACTGCTTCCTGGTGAAAGGGGGGTCAGACAAGCCTGGGGGAACGGGGGGAAGGGAATTCACTTTCGGGGGAATCGGTTTTTAAGCAGGGCAACACAGCCCGTTTCTGTTTTTTTCCGGCTAATGATTCTGTCAATCAAGCCCATGTTACAACCCCTGCATTCCTGAGACTCTGACGTGTCTAAAGAGGTGTCATAGTCTGGAATTGGCCAATCATAGGCTGACAAAGGCCTCACATACACACAGGCAGACAAGAATTGATCCGTGGTTCACAGACACAGACAGGGTTTAGAGAGGCCCCAGGCTCTCAAAATTATGCCAACCTGCTGTATTTAGATGGATTGAACACTATTAGTGATAAAACAAGTGAAATATATAGTTATATAGTGTATAAAAGTACAATGGAACAGCTGGAACAGCTGGTTCCAAAATGACAAATCAGCTCGACCTCCCGTGACCTCTCTGTACTAAAACCTCTAACTTTTTTTTGCTTCACTTTATCAAAGCAAAAATTTGCAGAGACTTTTGACATGTGCTATGATTTGGGCGAGTTTTTAGCTTTCACCTGCATCAATAAAAAAAGATATTCATGCTTGCAGTGCTTTTTTTTCAGGTGAACCTGAAACTTTTCAATTTGAGCTGTGTGCCATTCACTATTTACCAGTAACATATACACAATATTTACACATCTGAACACATCTCACAAGTGTTACCTGTATTATACCATCAAAATTATTAAAATAGACCTTGTGATTTACAGTCTTTTTAGTATGGGTATGCAATTTTTGAGCAGAGGCCTAAAAATAGGGCTAGGGTTCTAATGTATCAATAGTTTCAATGACTGTGTGTCATTGAAACTATTGTGTCTTTTGGTGAATTGGAGGACATATTATGAATTGAATTATGAGCAGCAAATGGTGAATTAATGCCTGCTCCTTAAATCACTGGACATTAACGAATTATGTATATATATATTTCACTCCATATGTCTAATAAATTAAGCTCTTTAGCAATAACTGAGAACTTGAGATAAAGGTCAGTCTCCCCTGCACATACTGACATCAATATGAGCACTTCATCACACAGCACTTTATCTGTTAGAACGTTGTATATTTAGACCTTAGCAATCCGTTTATGTTGTGAACTGTTTTATGAACATGGAAAAAAAGTTTCAACGTTTCAAATAAGAGAGAGATTAACAAACGACTTGGTGATAAACCATTTTACAACCTTAAAAATACTTTATTTTATTGTCCACTCAAACTGTTGCTAATAAAAAAATCACTACGCAGGCTCACGTGAACTTTAACATTTCAGAAATAAGGAACTACGTCATTGTATTGTTTACTGAATTGAATGAACTCAAGACATGTCAGGGATGTTTCCTCATTTGCCCATTGCGTTTTGACAGTCTGGGCATTTGCCGTTAAAGATTAACAACTACAGAAATACACATGCACAGAATTGTTATGGCATGTGTTAAGTATCTGCCGAAACCAGTATTCGCAAATGTATGTTTTATATATTATAATATATTATGCAGTGTTGAGGAATGAGCTATTCACGCCGCGGTGGCCGGGGCGCTCTTACGGGCAGCCTTGGTGGCTAGCTGCTTCCTGGGGGCTTTGCCTCCGGTGGATTTATGAGCGGTCTGCTTGGTTCTTGCCATGACTTCTTCTTCTTTCTCTGATCAGGAGTCAAAGAGGAGACACGCTGCTCTTAAGCTGTGGGACCGGCTGTGAAATGGTGACGCAGCTTCAGACCTCCGGCTCCTGATTGGTGAGGGGCTCCTCCTGGAGCTCAGCCCCGCCCAGAGCAGCGACCCACCGCCCGAGTTTCCGCTGCTCATTGGCGGAAAATGCTTTCACATTGCCCGCCAAAATGCAGAGTGGTCCGCCCTCTGTTCTTCTGCTGGAAGCCTCTTTTCTGGTTGGTCTGTTTGTCAGGAAACGTCCCACGCGCTCCGCGGACGTATAAAAGAGGGTTTCGGTTATTGGTCAACGTTCATTTCTCTAAAAGCATCCAACGATGAGTGCCAGAGGGAAAACCGGAGGGAAAGCCAGAGCTAAGGCCAAGACCCGCTCCTCTCGTGCTGGGCTCCAGTTCCCAGTCGGTCGTGTTCACAGGCTGCTGCGCAAAGGAAACTATGCGCAACGTGTCGGTGCCGGCGCCCCCGTATACCTGGCGGCTGTGCTGGAGTACCTGACCGCTGAGATCCTGGAGTTGGCTGGAAACGCTGCCCGCGACAACAAGAAGTCTCGTATCATCCCCCGCCACCTGCAGCTGGCTGTCCGCAACGACGAGGAGCTCAACAAGCTGCTGGGCGGAGTGACCATCGCTCAGGGCGGCGTGCTGCCCAACATCCAGGCTGTTCTGCTGCCCAAGAAGACCGAGAAGGCCGCCAAGTCCAAGTAAACCTGGAGCCACTGGTGGCTGGTTAATAGAGGGCGCTAGGGCACCACCCCCCCTTGATCCACAAATAATAAAAAATTATAAATTATACAAATGTCAATATTTGTGTTTTTGAAGTATGGAATCACCCAGTAATATGTTTAAAATATGATAATCTGTGCAAGATGTATGCTTTAATTTCCTGCACGTCTCAGCAGCTCTAGGGCGCTGGAGAAAGCGCCCACAGGAGGCGGGTCTATGAAGCAGTTTAGCCAATTGGTGATTAAAGATATAAATGTGTGACATACAATTTAGCCAATCAGCGTCCTCAAATAGATTCTGCTTGGGGCAGAATCTGTAGAGCCCGAAATTGCGCGTTCTCGTCAGGAGTAGTCTCTACAGGCCTGCGCCAGCGCGAGCACTGCTCCTCCAAGACCCGTTTGAGAGGAGAACTTTTGCGGAGAAACTGCAGGTGAAAGAGCTGATATCAGATCATCCTGACCCCACAATCAGACAGCAGACTAGCGGGAAAGGGAAGCAGTACATGGAAGCTTCTCCAGTAGCTGTAGGCTACACCAGAAAGGTTTGGCTAGCTAGATCTAGTCATGCTAATAACTTAAAACAACGGGGACAGATCCAGCATGGACAGTTACGGGAGTGAGGGATATGAAGGATCACCTGTCTGATAAATGGATATATAGTTATAAATAAATCATTATATATGTGTTTTATATTATAGTGAATATTATTGTATGATATATATTATATTATACAGAATATTATATGATATATATATATTATATTATACTGAATATTATTATATGCTATACATATATTATACTGAATTGCTTGTGAGGGTGACATTAATAAGATGTCCTGACGTGTTTGTCAAAGTGTTATTTTTACTGCTTTTTTAAAAGTTTGAATAAAAGTTAAATATTTAACTGCAAAGTAGTAATGCGTGTTTGATACCTTCATTTTTGTTTTCCATTAAATCATTCTGGGATGTTTGCTGAAATTGATTCGATGTGGCACAGCGCTAGAAAATGTTCCACCAGCCGCCACTGCCTGGAGCCTCTCTGACTGCTGGAACCAGAACCTCAAAGGCTCTTTTAAGAGCCAAACACTCACCCTAGAGAGCTGTGTTTCTCATGTCCCTTCAATGCACCCACAAAAAAATGACTAAAACTCGTGTTAAAGAAAGTCAAAATCACTGTCACTTAATCTCGATGAATTAAAATACATTTGGTGCCTCGAAGGTATAAAATGCAGCATTTTTCTAGAAAATATGTACACCATCTTTATTTGTCAGCCTTTGGGTCTCACCTGGACACATTGCAGGTTCGTCCGTTTTCTTCACTGTGATCTGATGTGATCGCTGTTTGACGGTCAAGTCAAATAAACCGACAAATCCTTTGACATGCGCTCTAACCCACCTTGATGAAACATATAGGTTAATTTAAGTCCGTAAGGGCTTTAGGGCTGTCTGTCAAAGAGTCGAGTTCTTGAGGGTGCCCTCGCAGATCGAGCCCTTTATGAAATCTTTCAGCAAGTCTTTGCCTGGGGTAAATACCCCAAATTCATAGCGATATGACCTTAAATACGTTGTTACCAGGGCAAAATCAGGAAGCGTAAAAAAAAAAGGCAGTAAGTTTTTTTTTATGTGAAGCTGTTGTTTGAGCTCACGTGCTGAGGGGAAACAATGGAAACAGCAAGCTGAACAAATGAACCAAAAGGTGCAAATCCTGAGCAGAGTTTGGGGGACAGCCAAATGGGTGAGTTTTCAACTTGAGGTTGCACCATGAGATATGCAGCCAATATTGAAGTCATTTGCCCAAAATAACCTCAATAAGGAGGCACCGTTCCACACGAGAAGGCTGTGAAGAGATTAATTGCATTACAATGGATACAAATTCACACTTGTTGAATAGATTCATGATCCACTGACTTGAAGAGGTACGGTTTATATAATTTATTCTGTTTCACATTCTAGATAAAGGAAGATAAATGTTTATAATACAACATATAGATTAGGTACATTTGTAGAAACAGGAATATGTCCTGTCAGTGTGCTCAAGCTATACTCATTTACTAGAAGTATCTATATTTGATCTCCTGTGTGTCAGTGTCTGTTTTCCAATACAGAAGACTTGATATGTGATATTGGTCTGTACAAATAAACCTGACTTGACAGCTTTGACAGCTGAGACAACCAAGAAGAAAAGTAAATGCTGTGTGGTTAGTGCTGTGACTTCCTAATTATTACAGCAGAAGTGTTTGCCTCTGACTCAGAACAGCCCATCTTGAAATAAACTGAAGCTGGAGCAGAAAAAAAGAAAAAGAAAAAAAAAGAAGAGCTCAGAGGACAAGTGCTGAATAGGATATAAAATGTTGAGCAGCAGAGGGCGCTCTTTGACCAGATAACATATGGGTCCGTAAGATGCCACATCACCAGAACAGAACTTAAGTACAGGTCTGGAAAGAGTAGGAAAACAGTATTTGTAACCTCCTTTCACAGAGAAAAATATGGCTCGTTGGTCTAGGGGTATGATTCTCGCTTAGGGTGCGAGAG
>NW_022280110.1:1552567-1565012 GCF_004355925.1 Anarrhichthys ocellatus | reverse complement strand
TACCGAGTCCTTTCCCTCCTTTGCCTCTTCCGCTCATTTTCACTGGTCAAACTATTTTTAACAAGATGAAGAATACTGCTGGTTCACTCGTATTTAAACCCTGCCTGAGGACGTGATAGAAGACAAAGGCGGGGCTTCTCTTTTCTTCTTTGGATTTTCATAACGGTTGATAATTAAACTATTTAGCGTTAGCGCCACCTGCTGAACAAAAGCACGAATCAGGGCTTCATGTCTCCTACTGTTTGATGCTGAAAGGCAAGCACAAATGTTGTGTACTCAAAAATGTAGCTACTTTATACTATAACGTTTATAGTTAGCCTAAGACAACTATGCTGTGACTGTGTGTAGACGGGAACACGTTGTGTTAGATCCTCACTCATCCTGTTGTGTCAGGTGATCAAAATAGGCCTCATTAATAAAGATGCCGCTGCTGTGCCACGTGCGTAAAATGCGCAGTCGCGCCTCTCAATGTGGAGACATCGATGCTGCTGGCAAGACTGGAAGCAGCTTATTTAATGAACTCAAAGAGAAAAGAAAACGACATACAAAGAGTAATGGTCAACATGAAGACTCTGTGTTAAACTGTTGCAAAAAGACGCGCAGCCCAGCTGTTGGTAAGACTGGAGACAAACTTCTGTCAGACAATATGACTGAGGACGTAGTCAGATGTGTGACTTCATAGTCACATATAGATTTGATCTCAGGCCTTTTTGGATTCCGCGGTTGTTTCGTCTCCAGGTGCATGTAGTTTACAGGAGCTTAAGAACAAAAAGAAAGCTTCCAGCGGCCAAGACAAGTTTTTTTAACACGTTTCAGTTGACAATTTCATTCAAATTGTCGCTTCTACTGAGGTTAATGTTTAGGCCTATCTTTACAAACTATAGGGAAATATAGGACTAGTTAGAGAAGAGCATAGCTTGACAATACATATATATATTTATTCATTGTAGTGTATAGATCAGTTGATCTTATTTCTTCTTTCTGAATTCGCTGAAAAGCCATAATAAAACGTTACTAATTTGAATTGGTTAATTGCCCTTATTTTCACCATAATAAGAGGCTTAAATGAATTGTACCACCTTAACAGAAGTAACAACACAGGAGGGTTTTAATTAACAGAGCTCAGTCTGTACATCTATCAGTCCTGACAAGAGGCCCAATGAGGCAGCAGGTGGGAGCAGCTGAGTGGGTGAACCAGACTTCACTAAATGAATTAAAGGCTCATTTATTATCAACGTATTACCAGTCTAACTACTTTAGCATCCTGAAACGGTTAAAGGGATTTTAAACCTCATTTTGATCTTCATTTGAATCACAGATTCTCAAAATTATGACTTAGCATCTCATAATTATGACTTAACACATTATAATTATGACTTAGCATCTTATAATTATGACTAGCTATCTCATAATTATGACTTAGAACTGAAATGGAATAGGATACATGCACGCTCACTGCAGCATTTTGAGTCAACCACTTCCAGCACTGGTAACGCCTGCAGACAGTTTTGGCAAAATTGTTAATTGTCATTCATCAGCTGGTATTTTGTTAGTGATTGAAATCAGGACAGTTTAACAAAAAACACCCAGACCGTGGTGGTATAAACTCAAAATGGAAATTAAGGAGCTGTTACTACAAAATAGAGTTTTCATGTAATTTGCTAGTCCTGTTATTGTGACGGACAGAAGTATGGTCCTGGATGTGTTGACAGGACCATTCACTTTCTCACAGACTCACAGAGAGACCTTCAGACGGGTGAGCAACAAACTGACTTGTTGTGAGCCTCTGTAGATATGACTGCGTCTGCAAGGTGTTTGAAACTGCGGTTACCTTTGCTAATACAATATATAGTGTTGGGTGTATAGAGTTTGTATAGGATGTTTGTCCACTGAATTTGTATCTATTGGTATGCGTTTCCTCTCTTTTCTGCTTAGTTGTAAGGCTACACTGAGGGTGTTGTATATTTCTAATAGATAACAGGCTTTTCTTACTATTGTTGGTGTGGATACAAGGGCTTATTTATTGCAGTCTATTAGGCACATTTTAAACAACCCATTATTTACTTTAACAATGTTTACACAAGTATATAGCATACTGTACAAATTAGTTTTAAAGTAACAGTCTCTATACTTGAGTTCTTTCCATCACTGCTGCTCCTGAGGCCTAAACCAGTAGATACAGACTTGTAATACTCTGCTCATCGGCTGTTAGAACCTGAGTTGAACAGCAGATGTCAGGCTTAGACACGTGTTCATTTTCTTTCTTTCTTATCTTGGCACACTTTTTGGGGAATACTTGTAGGTTTCATGTATCTCTTTACACCACTCTTCATACAAACACATGTATGTGTGTTTAAGAACACTTTGGAATTGGGGTTCTGGGGCTCAAGTCCTCGTCGATCCGGGTCGGGAGGCACGCCATGCTCGTGGTTGGTGCTCATCTGGAACCTGTCCCTGGTCATGGCTGCGCCCGTTGCGCAGTACCAGAGCACCGTGGAGAGGGAGGACAACAACACCTTCTGCTGGGGGGGGTCTGGCCGGACCACCAGAGGAAAGTCTACGTGATGTGCACGTTTGTTTTCGGATACGTCCTGCCTCCCACTTTGATATCGGTCTGCTATGCAAAGGTGGGTCAAATTACAGACAGATTTTCACAGTTTGGAGCAAGCACACACGAATGCAAAGTTAAACGTGACGCAAACATGGTGGCTTCAATCTCCATAAAAGTCATTTTCTGATATAAAAATGAAATTTCATTGATTTGGAATTGACAAATGAAACGTGATCTGTCCTCAACTCTGATGACCGGTGCTGCGGCAAAACGTTTATCTTTAATGATACTTTTATTGTTGCAGGTGTTAACCACCGGCATAAAAAGCTGAAGAACGTCTCCAAAAAATCACAGCAGTCCAAAAAGTTTTGCTTCTGAATACTATGACGTCATGTAAAGCATCGAAGGATTTAATGTCTGAAAATAAGATTTATTGTGAGGAAACAGTGCACATACAGTATTGTCTGGTGAGGACACTCTTTCATGACATTAATAGTAATAGGTTTCTTAGAAAACATATGCGTCTCATTTTAATATCCTGTGTTGCATAAGACGTCCTGCTGTTATTCAAAGAAGGCAAACGCTCCAAATGACTTGTAAATACTGAAGAGGAGCAGTCTGGTTTTTGTTTACAGTAAACTACTGATACAAGCAGCATACATGACACAAAAATCTCTTTTTATTTGTTGCTTTCTTGTTTTTCTGTGTCTGTGTTTTGTTTTTTCAATACATCTGAATAAAGATATCAAACATATAACTGACAGATATAGTACACGTTTGACAACATATTTAGCAGAAATATGATTCATATTTATAAAACTTTTTTAAATATCAAATTCCATGTCTTATAAATGAAAATGGACAGTTAGTACATGGAGCCAATAACCTCATTATATGAGATGAAGATTCACCTTCTGCTCGCTCAGCTTGATACGTAGCAGTGTCAGTACAATCAGCACTACTCTAAATTCTTGGAGGACTTAATGGTTAATAAGGCCTTATTGCAGCTTCCTTGTTATATGACATTTGATTGATTCAGTGTAGGCTACACAGAGACACTGCACACATGAAGAAAAAAAAGTTGTTCAATAACTTTATGAGAGAAAAATGATAACTGCTGGTTCTATGACCTCAGTATTTGTCCACAAATGCATATGTCAAAGCGTCACTCTCACTATGTCTGCTGTATCATTTTCATGCATTTCCAAAGTTGTCTTTTTCAATTCACAGCTAACATGAGAAAAAATCGATAAAATGCAAAAAAACAAACAGAAAAAAGCATTGCACTGACACAGAATAAACTGGCAACGGGCAACATATTGATGGTGCATGTATTGTATAATCATCCCATATGAGGATGTGTTTCGTATTCCATTCCTCAGCCTCAGTGCAACATCTCTGCAGACGCTCTCTCTCATCTTCAAAGTTGTTCTGGTTGCCCAAACACCCTCCGTGCTGGAAGAGTTCACAGCTCATTGAAGAGGAGTTGTAGTAGAAACACTGGTGCGTCCCAAAACATGGTCCTGTATCTGGTGCTGCTTTACAGGCCTCTACGTGGAGAGTGAGGGGGAGAGATACAGCACGAGGAAGGATAGATACCCATTAGCTGTCGCATCAGAATCAGGATCTGTCATCTTCCATTCAACACACAGACATTTTCATGAATGTGCTGAGATATTGTATCTTCTGATCATTTTCTGTTTGTGGATATTTTTAATCTGTTTTATGGTGTTTATTTATATATAATAGATTAAAGCGTCAGTTTAAACCCTGACCTCTGAGGTTGCACGCAGTTATTCATTTTTTTTAAGATAAATCTCCCTTTATTCTCATTCTTTTTATTTTATTTTCATTTATTTATTCCTCCAATCAAAGTTAGCAGCTTCTTTTACTGTTTGATGAATTCTTGCTCTGTTTGCTGTCATTGTTGTACCTGTTCTTCTGTAGTTTCTGAAAAACATCCTGGAATAATAAACACATTTGAGGAAATGAAAAGTTCGATCCTGATAGTTCCTGAACAGTCCATGTGAGGGCGGATTTTTCCTTCAATACCAGTAAAAGTATTCAGACTGTGGTCAAAGGAGAAGAGACATTTTGTGGCTGTAGGAGCTATTTATTTTATGTTAGTATTAAGTTATTTTATTCACAAGTTGTATTGTTTAATAAATATAGATGTTTGCTTATTTATATTAGATTTTGTGATACATTGAGATAACCTTTTCTTTTGTTAGTTATTTGTTAATTATTTATGTTGTTTAGTATGCTTAGTTTTTTGGTTTGTTCGTATGTTTATGAATTGGGTAACTATGTGGGCACCTGTATATGTATGAGTAGGCAGGTTCACATCATCTGTTACAAAAAGGCCCCGAACCAAATATGTGAATATATTTTCCTGTGTGAAACATTTTAGCTAATACACATACTGGGACACCTGCAGTGGATTCAGTATCTAAGAAGCTTCATGTTAACCCAACATCACTGAGAGTGAAGGATCTCACACAACACTGGATCATGTTACATTTAGTCCACTTTATTGAACTCAACACCAAACCAAACTGTGTAGGAAGGTAGTGCAGAGCACGCACACACAGCCTCGTCCTCTTGACTCGGGCTGTCGTCTTTTCCTGAGTGATGACGCACTGGTTTGGGGTCTGGAAGCAGGTTTGGTGCAGAAGTGCGTTGAGCGGACTGCTGTGGTACTGCAGCTTCCTGAGATGTTTGGCCGGTTGACATCGATCTCAGGAAGAGACACAGGACGAGTCCTGGTCTGAAAAGGTGTCGGTGGGGCTGGCGGTGTAGGGATCCCTCCCTTCTGATGGGGTTTGGAAGAAGGTTTGCTGTTCAAAGGTGGACTGTCGTGGTGCTGCAGCTTCCTGTTGATGATCGGTTGGTTGATATCCACTCTCATGTTCTCCAGGAGACACAGGAATCCTGTCCTGACATCAAAGACAAGTGGCAGATCATTTATATACTCGTCAACATACAGTATGAAATGTTAAATGCAGCTTACTGAAGGGCTCACTCCCTTTGTTGCCTGAAACACCACACGCTCTCCATCTGGTCCTGTCTTCATTCTTCCTTCTGGTCTGATGAGCGTTTCTTCGTCATCCTCATGGAAACTCTGGATATCCTGCGGGAACGTTGAGTCTTCCACGTCTTGCCACCTATGCAGCTTTTAGACATGACAGGCTAGAGCTTCCCTTTTTTGAAAAATAATTCAAACAACCAGTTTTATAAATCATTTTTATTTCCAAATAATACAAAAAGGACAATGATCAATATTTCAAAATATTTAAACTTACGCCTTCGTCTGAGCACAACAAAACAAAGCTTTGTTGGTCTCCACTGAGGTGTGCTGGAAATAAAAAGACTACCAACCCCCATGTAAATCCATCAACTAAGTCCCAAATATAGGTATCCCTCTTCTAGACACTAGAGGAGACAAGGCTCCCCAGAAGAAATTCAGGCTGTGGGTAATTGTAGTCTTAGAACACATCAAGATCATTTTTCACACTCAATGTAATGAACTAATGTATTTACACAGATAGTTAATTTACCTCTAAACAAGTTGACTCTTGCCTAACTTTTCAGGATGCAAAGATACATAAGTAACAAGACAAACCTTTAATAATAAAAACATTGTACAGTAGATTTAAACCTTTTGGGAACTCAGTCATCCACAAAGCCGTCTTTGTAGAAGTCTGCACCTCTGTACTGCTGTTTACTCTTCTGAGCACTTTCATAGTTTTCTTAATCCACTGTTATGCCGTCATTGATCTTTATTCCTATTTACTTTTCCTTTAGCATGAGTTGTGTTTGACTTTCTCTGCATAGAGGCTACTTCTGTAACAGATGATAATGCACAGTAGTAAGTACAGATAGGTTACTAAGAAAAAGATTTACATTATATTTTCAAATCTGAGATTCAGCCAACAGCCCCAAACATATTGCATAAAAATGCTTTCAGATGTAGCATTTGTAATAACTGGCCAACTGTTAGATAACTAAAATCTTAAAGTTACATTTCATCATTGCAATGATGCATCTAACTAACAGCATTTATTGTTTTATGTCCACTTCTGCCATGAAGGGAATTCAGTAGGCAGACAAAACTTTATTTAAACAGCAAAACAAACAATGCTTAAACTCTTCTCTTTTGCGTTGCCCTATGTTTTAATACGTACCAAACATTACCACTAGCTTTTATGCTTAAATAGAACATAATATGGTGTCCTTGAGTGGAAAGATTAAAGGGAGGAAAAAAAGGATTAACTTGCATTTCTAAGTTGCGTAAAAGTGTGTATGTCCTTTATAAGCAGCCTGAGGTAAGATGCTATTAGTCAAAGTGATCCCAGCAATGCTCTTTTCCACACAATACCTGTAATATAGACCGACTGGGAGTCAGGCATGTAGGGCTTGTGGGCCCTCTCGATGTGAGCGATCTTGGAGCATGGAACTACTTCAATACTGCCTCCACATGTCCACACCTGCATGAGCAAAGTAAGAGCTCATACAATAAAACTGAATCGTCAATTGTGTCAATGCAAGAGTAAATAAGAGCTACTTAAAAGTTTACAAAATGTGGGCAAGCAAGCAAAGCCAACTGCGTCGCCAATTACCCCCGTTTCCATAAAGTGTGTATGCATGTGTCCTCTACATGTGTGCATATTCTCCCGTCGAGTTAGTTTTTATAGATCATAACTTTTCCATGGGTTTTTCAGGCCCGTTTTGTGCGAACAAGATGGTTGTAAATGACACTCCTAGTCATTTCACAGAGTGAGAGGGGTAATTGTACTGAAGCCAGGATCTGCACTCTTTCTTGCTGCAAGTTGGTATTAGCATTAAAAGTCAAGCTTTTAGATAATCAAGAACGCCTCATCCAAGATACGATTAATGAGACCATGGTGTCATATTTGTTTGACACAAATTGGAACAAGACTTACTGATTTCACTTTAACTTACTTTCCAGGCAACGAGCCGTCTCTGAGTTTGTAATAGTCGTCCGAAAACCCCTCGTACATGCACCATAAAGCCCAGTCGAAGGCGTGTGCTGCTGGAAGGTATTCATCAACCTTGAGGTCATCAAAGTTGACTTTGTCGAACACTGGGGACGTCACCACCGTTCAGTCACCTTTGATCTGTGTCAGCAAGGGTTCAGCCCTGCATGAGGAGAATGGAAGAGAAGCGGTTCTCACATCACTGTACCCTTCTGACATTTACTTAGCAACCAGTTAAACCGCTGGTTCAATACTTCTCTGTCTCTTTCCTCAAAACGACTGTAACTTTTGAATGCGAGGTGGTGTGTGTTGTCAAGAGCCGGACAGTCCTTTGTTATTTCATGGTTTATGTAGATTTATCTTTCCAAACATGCAGAACAAACAAAGTATGTTTGTTTTTAATTGTTTGATCACCCGTGAACCTAAGTTTGATTTTTACCCAACCCAAGTCAACATCGGTAGAGCACTTAAAAGGTGGAGAGAGTTTTAGACTGGAAAATTTTCAACAGTGATGCAGAGGTCAAGCGGTTTATTTTTTTGCTTAACCTCATTTTCAAAAATCAGCTTGCCATACACTACAAATGACTAGACGGTTGCGCGTCTGAGTAGAACTCACCTATCCCTTATTACCACCACTGCAATTTCCTTGTGCAAGACCTGATTGCCTTATTTTTTGCCGCATTGTTACCACAGCTCATGGACTTCAATGTGTGCGTCCAGGATGGCCACCACGTCAGCAGTAGCAGCCCTCCATCCAGAAACCCTGGCATACGCAAGGCCTCGCTGCTCACTGTGCTTCACTCTTGTAAAACGGAGACTCGGGTTCTGCTGCTCGATCATCTTCACGTACGCGTCAAGGTCCCCCTTCAAGTCATCTGAATTGAGAGGAAAATGTGGGCTATATGTTATGTAGTTCCTAATAAGTTCAGGCATGGCAGAGATGACAGTGTGCACACTGATTACCCAGAATGCAAAGCAGATTTGAGAAGATTTTGAGAGGGAGTCACAGTTCTGATCATAGACATGCCTCACATGCTCACAAACTACAGTAAGCTATTTAAATTACATTTTTAATATTGATGTTGTAATGGTTTCATTGTACTGAAAGGTGTTTCTGATGTTTTATTTCACTCATTGCCTGTAAGCAAGTTAGGATGGACAAAAAAAAAAGAGAAACAACATTCAATATATGGCAATCCAGTGCCACACATCCACAGCCTTGAATTGACTAAATGCAGGGCCATTGGGTTACATCGTACTGGGGTTTATGTGCCCATGCTAATTTTATTTTTACTTTAATCCTTCCTGTAAACAGCATTCATTTTCCGAATCCAATGCAGACAGCTATTGTTCCGTTGCTATGGTCATATGGTAATTACAGTCAAAGCCAGAGAGGGGACACAAAAGTTCCTCAGTCCAGCTTTAATTGGTGGACTTCAGACGTGCTAGAGGGCAGATATTTTTTAAGCTTTGTCAAGTCTTCATGCTAAGATAAGCTAAACAGCTGCTGTCTGTAGTTTCATATTTTACCATACAGATGCAACAGTGGTCTCAATCTTCTCATTAAAATCTTGGCAAATAAGAGAGCAAATAAGCAAACTTCTCAAAATGAAAAAAATTCATTTGACAAACCGCATTCTGTGGGATTTACAAGACTGCTGAAAGAAGTAGATACTTTCAAAATGTAAATTCCAGTCACAAAGTAACACAGAATACACACCACAGATTAGAACAGCATCCAAAAATATTTGGTTAAAAACTTGATGCAAAATGAGCAGCAGTTGCCTCAGGCCAACCTTCCTCAAATTATTTTAGCCTATACAAACATTAGATCAGCTCATGTTTACAATCTGCACAATCTGAATCATTTGCAGCCAACCAACCATAGGAGCTGTTGTCATCCACCAATATTATTTCCTTCAGCAGGTTTTTAGAGGTGCGGTCGATGATGCTGCGCAGAGCTCTTTTGATGACTGACAGGGCCTCATTCAGGTAGATCAACACCACTCCAAGGCTTGGCAGGTCCTTTGGGTAACTCTTTTTAAGACACCCATTCACAAGCAGAAGGATGTCTCACACCACCTTTCCATTAGTGAGCTGTGTCTAAAGACAAACCATGTCAACTGGAAGGTGAAGGATGATCAGCAAACATAGATTAATCTAGACCTTTTGTGTACAAAGTGGAATGGCAGGTTTGGCATAAATGACAATGATAAGTTGTAGCCTACCTTTTATCCCTGGTGTCTGGGAGAGCTCGATCTAGAGGAAGGCGATCACTGAGGAAAACGTTGTATCCGTACTTCTCATACAAACCCTGCGCCTCTCTTTGGTCGTCCTCAGACAGATTTTCTCCCCATGTCTTGAACAGAACAGAGTCTGGGAACAGTTTATTGGACTTTTTCTCTTTGGGGGCCTTCTGTTGGTCTTGCATCTTTGCTTCTGGTTGCTGTGGCTGCTTTTTGACTCATGGCTGTTCGACCTCTGCAGCTTTTTTCTGTCTGCCTCTGTCCTCTTCAAGCATTTTCTGCATGCTATTCTGCTTTTCCTCAAAAGCTTGGAGTACATTGACTTGACAAAAGGATGACAGGGACACAGTGAAATCAGCTAGAGGCATGGCCACCTTTTGTAGAAAATAGTACACTATAGTTTTTCAAAATCAAAATCTTTCTTGAGATTCGTGTTCTCTTCATTGATTCTACACAAAAATAACATTTTATTGACATCCAGAGGGAAGTTAAGCATTAGTGTAGGAGCCATTAGTTCTGTCTGTGTATTATATCAGCACACAAAATAGACTAAATAAAGACTTCAGGAAAAATACATAAAACACAATAATCAATATAACATAGACAAGAGAATGGAGAGAATGGATTATTCCATTTATAAACTCATAAATTGTGCACTTAAATTTGACCTCATTAATAGACAGCAAACTGCAAGAAAAGAAAAGTCCCATAGAGGCAATTTAACCTAATATTCAACACCCCAGGGGAGCATTTTTCTTTCTCCAAACAAAAACATTTGTGTCCTACTACACACTAATATTCTTTTAATGTGTCATACTTCTGTCTGCTAACATGCAAACTATATGCAAAAGGCTATGCATAAAATACCTTTTGTTGTATACAGTGAATTTACATTTGAATCCTTCCGCTTACCTTTCTTACAACGTCTCTGATCAAATCAAACTGAAGCAAACTTCCTTTCCATTTCACCATCTTCCTTTGAAGTGAAAATGTGACATTCAACCCGATAAAAACGAAATAAAACAGAGTAACATGTATACTGGAAGAAAGGTAAACCGTTGCTTCAACTCACAGAGATTGCTGATGTTTGTCTCCATGTCTGAAACAATTCTGATAATACGCGATGAGTCCAGTTCTTTGTTAGTAGGCTCATATCCCCTGTTTAGAAACATGCCCACATTGAAGACGAGCCCGATCCCCCCCAAAGTGAGGACTACCCGCTTTAACCCTGCTGCCCTCATGCTGAAAACACACCGACTGATCCCACAGCATGAGAATAAAAAACGACAGAGATACCTTCTTTGGTTTAAAGGCGGAGGGAGGACAGGTCTCACCTTTGTTCCCTCTGATGTGAATAGTATTTGAATGGACCGTGCCCTTGAGTGTGTGGCTGAATGCCTGTTTTAGCGCCGCAGTTTTGCTGGACTGTGCAGAGGCCCGTTGAATCGTGTTATTTGGGTTTTATGTTATTCTATCTGCTTTGTTGTCATATAAATATATGTGACTGATTCTTGTGAGTTTGTTCTTGTCATTGTGTTAATTACATTGATTTTGACAATATACATTGCCTGTTAATGACGAAGCATCCCGTCATGCTGGCGTCATAATGAGGTTGGAGGTGGTTCAACTGTAGTAGGACAGTACTGAAAGCCCAGGTATGAAATACACGGCCCGCCATGCACTGCTATAATGTATTGTATTACAGACCATTGTTGTGAGAAGAAACATGTGCACCTTGTTAGAGACTGCTGTATGTGAAAACACTATTTAAGTTTGTGTTGGCACTGTTCATTTAAGAATGCTTGAAAGTGACTTTTATGAGGTGGAAAGTCGTGATGAAGCACTCTATACACAGCCCAGAGGATAATCCTGCAAAATGATTATTATTCATTATTTTTATTTTATGTAGAATATAAAAGTGCAAACAGGAAATAAACTTGAAGGATTTCACATGTGATAGCTTCATGGTGTTAGTCATGACAACACAGCCAGCAATAAAGTCAAAGCTCAGAGTAAAGTTATTAGAGTCAGACTCACGTCTCATCACTACAGCCTGAAACATTCACACAAATAGTTTAAGCCTTTATTTCCATAAATAAAATGATATAATCATTATGTACAAATAATTCAGTGTTTACACCCATTGGCAGTTTATTCACGTTCAATTGTGGGACTGTAGCAGAAATGATTTTATCACAATCATGTATGTTAATTATTCATAATATGTGTTTATGTATTTCATTTAGCTCACTTTAATTGATCGCTGGAGCAAAAACGTTTGAAAACGAGCAACTTTTACTTTGAAGGTGAGCCGTCTGTTTCTGACTCACTTTAATTAATTTTCATTATTCAAGTACTATAATGTAACAAGCTGATGTTTTGGTGCGCTGAATTGCATTGCGCGTGTTCATTCAATGGGACAGCAACATTATACACGGACCCTTTAAGACTCAAATTGTCATTACTTACATTTCCCCCGTGCTATTTGCCTGTATGCCAATTTTGTATTAAATAATGCATTTAAGAGGTTCGGGGATGTAGCCTTCAAATATTTAGGTTGTAGAAAATAATACTCGTACAGAAGGACTTTATTGACGATTGATTCGTTGTCACTGATGGTGAAACATGAGTTTGCAGAAGAGGAATGAGCT
>NW_022280110.1:1489159-1532567 GCF_004355925.1 Anarrhichthys ocellatus | reverse complement strand
CTCTCGCACCCTAAGCGAGAATCATACCCCTAGACCAACGAGCCATACTTTTACATCTAAAAGGAGGTTACAAATGTTGCTTTCCTATTCTTTCCAGACCTGTACTTAAATTGTATTCTGCTGATGTGGCATCTTATAGACCCATATCATATCTGGTCAAAGAGCGCCCTCTGCTGCTCAACATTTTATATCCCATTCAGCACTCTGAGCTCTACACAGCCTTCTCGTGTGGAACGGTGCCTCATTATTGAGGCTATTTTGAGCAGATTACATCAACATATGCTGCATGGTGTGTGGGCCGGCCTCACCCAAACAGACCTCAAGTTGAAAACTCACCCATTTGGGAGTGTGATATGGCTGCTGGCTGTCCCCCAAGCTCTGCTCAGGATTGCACCTATTTGTTCATTTGGCTTGCTGTTTCCATTGTTTTCCCTCAGCACGTGAGCTCAGACAACAGCTAAAAATATTCTTATGACATAGGATGTCTTCATTTTTCTGTCAAGGTTTTATTTAATCGAAGCACATTTCTTATGACGTTAATGGAGGTGAGCACTTGGAGTGGGCCTGGCTGTAACTTTGTAGCAACATATTAGCGGAAACATTTCTAGCGTGTCATTTTCTTCGGTTTCATCACAGATGATTGTTCTCACAGACTGTTTAAGAAGATGACTTCTGATAATACTTTCTTGGGTGTTTTTTTTCCTCAGATTATCGTCACTTGGATTTGTAGGTTTGCTAATTTTCCATCTTCATTGACACATTGAGCTTCTACCAAATGATCAGTCAGAGTGAAGTTGCTTTGTTACTGTTAAATTGCCCATTTTTGTCATTTGTGCAGTGGATAAGTCTAAAGTACTGTGTACCTTACACATAAATGACAGCCTTTTTGTATTCAGATTGAATGTCATATATTTGTGCATCATGTGAGAGATCCAGTATTATTTTAGATAATATAAAAATGAAAGAGAGACCGAGAGGCTTTAGTTTAGTGTTTGTGCAATTAAGTGTGATAGTAGATGTTACCATATATCTTGTTCGCTGTCAGTGTGGGACATGTGTAAGCTTACTGGATTTACTGACTTTGTGACTTTGAATAACATCTTCTGTGAACTTAAAGCTTCAAGTCTGTTGTGAATGTATATCCTTTGATTTAGAAGTCTCCAGGATAAAGTCAGGTGTTGGAATCTGAAGATGTACGGGTGATTTGGCAGGCTGTACAACACAAACTAGTGGCCGTCAGTGTTAAAACAGCAGTCACAGTAGACAGACCTAATGATGCTATGAGAACAATTATTAAATTGCACATAAAACCAAATATGTATATTTGTACAAAAAGTTTTTGGACATATATGACGATTGATTAATAGGTATTCCAATAATGTATGGCCTCTTTCTGACATATTTCTCTAATCTAAAATCAGGAACAACAACTTGCATTCGTCTGATTAATTTGTTTGTATGTACCACACAAACCCTTAACGTCAAATGTATCTGTGTAAATGTAATATTCCGGGCTAAATACCCATGTGGCATCTTCTTTTTTTGCCTTTTTTTAAGCTTCCGGGTTTCCCCTCGTAAACACGTGTTTAACGTCATATCGCTATGAATGTCGGGTATTTATCCCAGACAGAAAGACTTACGGGAAGTATTCACGAAGGGCTCGAAATGTGTGCGAGGGCGCCCTCAAGAACTCGGCTATTGACAGATGGACAGCCCTAAAACCCTTTACGGACTTTGTGGAACGCGTTTTAAAGTCCACGAGCGTGGACGTTGGGAGGTGGTCCCCGAAAAAGTCAAAGCGCCAGATTATACATCTCCGTTACTTGCCTGCAAGTCTACGTTTGGGTCACAATAAACCCTCTTCTGTCACAGTCCGCATGCTCGAGCTGGTTCTTCACACACTCGTGTAGTGACCCAGGACCCACCGAGTCCTGAGGAACTACATTGACAAGATGGCAACCAAAGCGAAACGACCCAAGGTTACAATTTCATTCGAATTAACAGAAAACCGAACAGTGTGTACAGTGTGTCTGTGTAACGTTATGCACTACATTCGCTTCACTGTACAGTTAGTTAGCTTCACGTGTGAGTAGTTAGTTGCTCGTGGTACATACTGATGGTACATCTTCTGTAATGTTATGTGGTGTAAAGTTGGGCACCATCAAACGTTTCTATGTATTCCAGCTGTTGGTGCTATTCATTTCCTAATTACTCGTTCACTCACACCGAAGCTAACGGGCAGCGATGACTGTCAGTGTAAATGTAGTTTTACGGTGAAACCAAGTGCTCCACAGCACTAGATCCCACGTGCCATTTCATATTATTGATGTTTCTTTTTTTATATATCCATGCGCCGACAGGTCGATGATGGTTTAGAGATGAATCCGCTGCAGGACTTTCTACAGTGGTGCAACAGAGTCGGCTTGGTACTCAGCAATAAGGTGTGTAAATATGAATCAGTCTGTCAACCAGGCAGTCTATGTATTTTGTTGTCCCTGCCATTTTTTTTTTCATTGTTCAGTATTTGTAAAACGTTTCTGAAGACGGTGCACTTATTTGACTTAGCTGAGTTGATCCCAGTCTTCATAACCACATTGGCCATGATGCATCTCTCTGTAGGTGTATCTGAGCAAAGAGGGAACCGTGGCCGAGTACGGGATGCTGGCTGAGGACAACATAGAGGAGGGAGAGGTTTTATTCACCATCCCCAGATCGGCTCTTCTCCACCAGGAAACCACCGAGGTCTCCGTCGTGCTGAACAAAGGTGAGAGTTTTTAGTGACAAAGATGCTTTAGCGAGACCGAAGCCGCCTGCGCCGCCCGTCAGTTTGTAACCCAGCTTCTCCTTTTACCCGTCACAGAGAGCTCGTCTCTGGAGAGCTCGTCCGGCTGGGTTCCCCTGCTGCTGACTCTGCTGTATGAATACACATCTCCACAGTCCCATTGGAAACCCTACCTCTCGCTGTGGACCGACTTCAATACGCTGGACCACCCCATGTTCTGGTAAGAAACAGATTTAAGTCCGTGTCTAAACCCTATCCTGAATCAGTAAAACAAAAAGCTGTCCCATTGCCAACCACAGGAGCAGCTTTTTCTTCAATTCTCTGTTGATGAAGTGTGAATTTCTAGCTTTCTCTTCAGTAATCTGCAGTTCATTCCTTCAGGTCTAAAGAGGAGAGAGACGGACTGTTGAGGGGAACAGGTGTTCCCGATGCTGTGGACACAGACCTGGCTAACATTCAGAGGGAATACACAGACGTGGTTCTCCCCTTCATCGCCAAGCATCCCGACCTGTGGAACCCCGACACACACACACTGGAGCTGTACACAAAGCTGGTGGCCTTCGTCATGGCCTACAGGTTAGTGGGCATGAGACAAAATACACACACACACACTCAAAGTATATGGATCCTCGTTGCTCTAAATTCGTCCCCATCCTCCTCTCTGTAGTTTCCAAGAGCCACAGGAAGAGGAGGATAGTGAAGACGAGGACGAGGACGAAGAGGAGAAGGCCCTGAACCCACCGATGATGGTTCCCATGGCCGACATGCTTAACCATGTGTCCAATCACAATGCAAATCTGGAGTTTACACCGGTGAGGGGACCCCTCCGCTCCTAATAACGATGGAACTTTTCTTGTTTCAAAACATCTGGATTTACCTGAAGTATAGACTAACTGCGCACTAATTTCTCAGGGCAGTTTGAAGATGGTTTGCGTACGCCCCATCCGCAAAGGCGAGGAGGTGTTTAACACCTACGGGCAGATGGCCAACTGGCAGCTGCTGCACATGTACGGCTTCACGGAGCCTTACCGGAGCAACGGCAACGACACCGCCGACGTCCCCGTCGGCAACCTGTACAAGGTCGCAACGCAAGGTGACGACGGATTTGTTCGAAAGAGTCGACGAATTGGCGAGAAATACAACCCCGTTACTCTGTGCTTCCTCTCAACCCTCCTCTTCTCTTTGCAGGTGTTCAGTCCGATATGGACCGGCAGCTGGCGGAGGAGCAGCGGGAGGTGCTGTGTCGGATGATGCAAGAGAAAGGAGCCATCGTCTTTGGCAAACAGGGCTGCCTGACGGACGCGGAGCTCCATACTGTGCTCAAGGTGAGAGGGGAACCTGCAACAGTGCACGAAACCTGAAAAAAACAACACATAAGACCACTTTGTTGGGGATGAATATTTGAAACGCAGCTCTCGCTTTGTGTATTTTTAGGTGCTGTGCATGTCAAAGGAGGAGTTCTCAGAGTTCAAAGATAATGAAGGCTGGGAGGAAGATGAGGAGGACGAGATTTCCCTCGCCTTCTCTAACGAGGGTCTCCCCGGGTTAAAGGCTTCGTGGAAAAGGCTAATTCATGAAGCAGCCCGCATGACTGTGAGGTCCTATGGAGACATGGAGGAGGAGGAGGGTGGTGTGAAGAGCGACCAGGCGCTGATGGAGGACAAGGCGGCGTTTGAAGGACTGAGCAGCAGGAAGCAGCAGGCGCTGCAGGTCCGCTGTGGACAGAAGAGCATCCTGCACAGACTGATGGAGCTCACTGAGTCACGACTCCAGCTGCAGCAGTGAGGCACACCGCTGGAGGACTTTTTATTTTTTTGCTTATTTAAAAAAAAAAAAATGTATCTCAATGTTGAAACTGAAATATCTAAAATCGCTGTCAATAGTTTTTTTCCTGACGACAGATTTGATTTTCAACAGTCCTTGTTTTGCACTCCCGTTAATATACACCATCAGTGTTGATAAGCAAGATGTTGTCATCTGTTCATGCAATAGGGATCATTATGACTGCATCATTTGCAAAATAAATACGTTTCTATACTTTTCTAAATATGCAAATGTGATCTTGCTGTGAATCAGAAACCTGAGAATTAGATTTGTTTTTTAGCATATAGTAGAAATTGAGTCTTTGTGCAAATGTCAAAAGTGAACCAATGCAGGTGTCAGTAGCTCCACTTTGAACCTGTTTAGACTTTATAAGCAGTGGTGTAACGGACCACTGTCGGTCCGTGAATCGTACTGATCCCCCCTCACGATTCGGAACGCGTGTGATCATGTTACTATTCAGTAACATGATCAGGACATCAGCATTCATGCTTTTCTAATTTCCGATCTGATAATATTTCATTATAAACAACCACTCCATGTTTAAATTGACGAGAACAGAGTTCAGTGACATTAAAATGACGTGTTCACATATCTCATAAAATGTAGTTTTGGTGAGGAACTTGAATAAATCCAGTTTGAAGATGTATCTGCTACAACAGATATTATAGAGGGAATTATGAGCCATTTAACTTCCTAATACTGGCTCTAAACAGATAATACATCATTCAAGCTACTATTGACAAGATTTTTTTTTTCCCCCCATCTATAAAAAAATCTTTTATTTCCTTATTTGAAGAAAAAAAAACTATAAATGACTAACAAACTAAAAGGATCCCTTCTAGAACTGTTATGATTTACACTGACTTGAGTGGATAAAATAATTTTTGGGAAGGTGGCAGAAAAAAATAGTCTGGAGCCTTGTAGACCAGCTGCTGTAATCAATCAATAGCATCTGTATCTGCCAATACAGATCAATGATTGGCAGCAAAATAATCAGGGATCTATAAAAGTTGTTTGCTCCTTTTTATCTTCTGTGATCCGTGAGTTTTCTGACCCGTTGCACCATTATTTATAAGTCATTCATAGTTAAATGCGCAACATTTTGTCATCTCGAATCCTTTGTAGACACAGCAGACCACTCGGTCCTCTGGACGTACACAACAGAGCATTTCACTTTTTCTAAATGAAATGTAAACGAACAGAAACAGTTTCAAAAGTAGGTCTACACATTTTGATTGTGATGCTGAAAAACGTTTAAACCTTGCTTAGAACTTAAAGGAATATATATATATATATATGTACACACTTTTGAAACAGCTGGCAATCAACACCATCACATAACTCCTGTAGTCCTGAATGAACACAGATGCCTTGCAGTTTGAATGCTTTATTTCCTGTATGTACGCATTCTGCAGTTAAGTAGCAAGAACTAAAGGCAAACTAGAAAGGACTACAAAATACAACACATGGACCAATACATTTACAAAACATTCAAAATGTTACAAAATGGGCTGTATTGGTCCTTCTATTGTTGTTCTTCAATTTGGATCTTTGTACAAATCGTCAAGATACAATGTCGCCATCACTTTGCACAATTTACAAGTGCCAGGGAGAGACTTCGAGCCGGTTTACCGTGGACGAACCATCAGCAAACCGTCTCCACCGACACACCCGGAGTCGACCCCACCCCACCTGGGAGACTAAACTTCATCTTCCTGTCCCACTCAGGGATAAAAAGGAATCAAATGAAAGTAGCAGGCAGCTTCTTTTTTTTTTTCTTCAATCATCTACCATTCAGCCTCTGAAAGCAACAAAAAAAAGTCAGGAAAAAAGGTTTGTGTGGGAGGGAAGCAAACCAAGGACTTTGGTAGTGAGTGAAAATATGTTTTCATGTCTTTTACATGTCAGGATACATTTTATTCGACATGTGCATTGCTCTCCACACATCTACTCGCCCGTTCTCCCTTTTTTTCAATATTTACATCAAAGCAACAACAAAAAAAAAAAAAAAAAAAAAAAAAAAAAAAAAAAAGTATATTAAACAGCATGTCCCAATCCATTCTCTCCATCTCAATTCAGCCCCAGAGGGATAAACAAAAATCTAACTCCTTAGATCCGTGAGCAGTAGTCATTTCATCCACATTTCAAATGACTGTGGTTGCCAGTTTATCCAGTGCCGACAGTTGAGGGTGTGGTGGTGGTGGGGGAGTGAGTCAAGGCCGCGGCGTCTTCTCCCGAGGGCTACGAGCTGGCTGGTGCACCGGCTAGCTGGCACCGGTGCCCTCCATCACCTGCTGGGCCTGCTTCTGTCCCATGCAGCACTGGGCCACTGACTGGAACAGCCTGAGTGGAGAGAACATGACCATCTGTTAGAGAGCAGCAGAGCTGGGGACGGTCGGGCGGACATTACCGTGTCATCAAAACCCTCCCTAAGACAGCAACAATGAATGCATTCTGCAGTCATCACACGCCAATATGAACCTACTTCTCGATCTCGGGAGCACAGTGCACGAAGTCGTGGCTCCAGAACTTGAAGGCAGGATTCTTGATCAGCTCGATGAAGGTGATGAGGAGACCCCATGGGTGGGGCCTGTTCACTATCAGCCTCTCCAACAGAACCCTGGAAGAGACGGAGAAAGCTTGAACCGACGGCACTTAGTCAAAACTTCCGCTCGGGGACGGTTCGATGTTTTTTTCCCCTGCAGGATCAATGAGGTCACTCAGACTCGAGTCTTACCTGGTGATCTGCTCTTGGATGGCCTCGGTGTTGGCCTCGGCGAACAGGTAGAGCATGGTGCAGCTGAAGTAGTGAGTGTGGCTGTTCGGGTAGCGCAGCTGGTTGGCGATCGCGTTCAAGAACAGGTAACGCCCTGGAAACACATGACGGCAGAAACCTGAGTGCTTTGCTTTTGTTAAGCACACATGTTGAATATCTAAATATAACGTAAACTTTCCCAAAAGCTGCTTTTAAAATTAGCTCTTAAGTTAGCACTTTCAGTAGAACGTTTTTGTAGCAGTGACCGACAGAAAGCTGATGCGGTTCGTGGTTCTCACCCTCGGTGTCCAGGTCCACGGCCAGGTTCTGGAAGATGTCCATGTGTGCAGAGTGGGTGATCGTGCTCATGGAGGGGGTGCTGCCCTTGTTGTGGATGTGAGCAATTGCCTGTGTGCCTACGTACAACACTAGAGCATTGATCAGCTGGATGTTGTAGCGGTTTCCTGGCTCGTTAGACACCTGGGAGACAAAGATTACAAATTCATGCCAAAAAAAAAAAAAAAAAAAAAAAAAAAAAAGCGCTTTGTTGAAGTCTAATACTAATCATTTAAAATAAAGGCTGAGACCGCTCCTACCTGCAGGTTGCTGCGCAGCTCAGACAAGAAGGTGACTGGTGAACGAGTCTTCAGATATGAGTCCAGGTCCTTCTTGAACTGGGAAGGCATCACGCCTGTGAAGTTGGTGAGGATACGGGGCGCGATGTTGATCTCACTCAGCATGTCCACCTGCAGCCGGGGCGTTAATAAAACACGGGCTCATGAGATCAGTCTAAACAAAGCTGAAAAGCTCATCGGTTCTGCTGATCTGATCTGAGCTTTGAAACATGAATGTATAATCAGCTGTACCTTGAGATTGGGAGTGAAAGGATCAGGGAGCCTCATATTGCGTGGAAAGGCACTGAGGATGAGGTTGCGGAGCTGAATGCAGTTGGGTGGGATAACATCACAGAAGCCGTAATGGTAGTCACACAGGAACTCTGGGAAGTCATGCAGCAGGACCAAGAGCACCCGCAGCGTGCCCTGAAACGGAAAAGAATCAACAGATGTCAGAGGGAGCACAGAGGTTCTGTAATCCAACATTAGCACATTAACAAAAACAATAACAGTCAATACTCGTTACTAAATTAAATTCGAAAAACGAGAGAGCACCTTGTAGAGGATTTGCATAGGTTTGTTGAGCTCTACATTCCTCAGGAATGGGGCCAGGTACTTGAAGAGATCAATCAGCAGCTGTGCGTACATGGGCCAACCCTGAGAGAAAACATCAGTCTATTAGACCAACAATTCAAAAAGCACACATACGGGGAAAGCGGTGACATTTACGCATCAACAAGACGAAATGTGAGGTAGTTAAAGAGTGCGTTATCTTTCAGTTATCTTATTCTTGCATACCTTCTGCTGCGGAGTGTGCGCTAGCATCCTGGCGATGAAGATGCGATGGGAGATGAGTTCCAGCCAGGCGTACACAAAGCCGGGCGCTTTGGTGGGTCTCAGGATGTGGAAGGTATTGCTGCACATGAAAAGGGGAAAAAAAGTGAGTCAAAGTGCAGCAATCACATATGGACAGAAACGTTTAAAACATTCAGTATCGGCACCAGGCGAGCCTTTTTCTGGCTGGAGGTGGCTGTCCTACCAGAAGGCGGTGAGCGTCTGAAAGTTGATGGTCTCCAGAACATGTTCGGGAGCGTTGAGCTCCAACAGCAGCATGATGAAGATGCGGTGGTAGGGCAGCTGCTGGAATTCTGTCTGACGGACATCATGGTCCTGAATCAGCACCCCCACTACGATACCCAGCACCTGTAACAACAATGTGGGGCACAATCAGAGTGGGCGCCAGCAGTATCTACAGAGGAGATGAGCATGTACATTGTCGTGGACGTTGATGATGTAATTTCCCTTTTGATTATTAAATCAGGCTTTCCAGAAGGATTCTGAGATACTCAGAGTGGTTCTTCAAACTGGTGTTTTAACTAAATAGTTGAATTAAATGATTTAACCTTTCAAATCTTTGTCACCCTCCTATTCCAGAATAAACCTCGTCACACACCTGGTGGACTGTAGAGATTAGAATTGAGTTAAAAAAGCCTGCGAAATTTCACAGCAGTTCCACTTCTACATTTGAGCCGACACAGACATCCCTTAAGTGTTTCATTGGCACAAGCAAATATTCTAAGACGTGCCGTAATAGTTTCTACTTTGAACTCTACACAGATGTACACAGTACCTTGTTGAGGAGGTTGACTTTTGTCACCGTGTTGGTGGCCTCTCCAGAGTGTTTGACCAGCAGCGCTATGAGCCTAACGAAGGCATCCAGGTTGTGGTAACACTTGGCTCTGATGATGGCTGCGCTGGCTGCTGGGTTGTGCTGCTGCTCGGCCTGAGCCCGATAGCTTATCTCCACGCACATTTCTGTGCACAGCCGGAAGAACCTCGTGATCAGGTCATCCGTCTTCAGGATGCCCTGCTGGTGCATCTGGAAGGAAAAAGAAACATAAGAAAATCTAAACGATGCGCAAGGGTCCTTGTGCGGTTGACTTTAAACGGATGAAAGAGTGTTTACCTGGCCGACAAAGGCAGAGAAAGCTTTGGTGCTATCCCTGCCGGCAGCAGCCGAGTGGTACAGGTTGACCCACTCCCTCAGGAGATACTCGGCCTTCTCCCTCAGGCCTGGAGGGTCGTCATATTCTGACGCCTGCGAAATCCCAGAGTGCATCATGAAGTTGGGTCCTCCGTGGGCCCGGTCAATCATGGCCTCATAGTTGGAGCGAACAACATCCATCAGCTGGGGAAGGCTGGGGAGGACGACAGAGAGTCAGTTTTACCGCCTCTCACATATGATTTGACTCAGCAAAAACTTAAAATGGCCTTTTCGATCTTCAACATTGCAATCGTTTACCCCTCCGGTGCGTTGGCTCTGGAGTGTGCACAGGTTCTCATCAGAGTCTCGATTGTGTGGAAGAGATCGGCCTCTGTGACATGGCTGACGCTGCGTTCATCCACCAGCAGCAGCTTCACCAGCTGCATGGCAAAAGCGACTGCCATGTAGTGCAGTCCGTTCTCCATCGACTAGAAGAAAACAAAAAAAAAAAAATCAACGTTGGCTCGTCATGGCACTTGAAATGTCTCTTAGCCAGACGACTGATGCACAGACCTGTTGATCAAGGTGCACAACAACATACAGGGCTTTGCACCTCCAAAAAAAGAACAAAACTTGACTCCACGACAAAGTCATACGTAGATTTTTAGGATTGCATAATTAATTTACATCTAACCAAAACATAAGATAAAGATAAAATATCAAATGACTCCAGGAGTGAAGTGTACCTGTGCAAGGTGCAGGTCATACTGCTGCATGTTGACCAGATGGTTCCTGATCAGAAGCTCCACTGCCTCTACGTTGTATTTGTACTCATCACGACATTCAATCAGACACCTGCAACCAATCACAGCGAAACACACCGAGCAGAACTATTAAATATGCTTTATATATTTAACTGCCTTATGTTCAACATCCCTCAAAGCAAATAAACTGTTCAGAATTACAATCTCTACCCCTCGGCTTAACATGAGTTTGTATGATTCAAATCAGTGACAGAATATGTCCCGACTCACCTGGTTATCTGCTTATTGCACCACTGTGGTCCATAGGCACGTCCATCCTGAAGGGCTTTGAGCACCAGCAGGTGGCATTCCCTGTAGCGGAGCAGCAAGTCGGCATCAGCACCACTAGTAGCATCCAGAAGACCTTCCACAGCCTGGGAAACAGAAAAGCAAACACAGTAAAACACAGGTCGGCGTAGATTACGTCTCCCTCGCACCGTTCCTGAAGACTAGACCTCAGCCGTAACAGTAACCGCCCTAACCTTCTGCAGAAGGCCAAGTGCGGCGATGCCGTCCCTGGAGTTCCTCGCCAAGGCCACGGCTTCCAGCAGGCTGCGCAGAGCCTGGGTCAAGGGGTTCATGGCCAGGGCTGGAGGGATGGCGTGAAGGTGTTGCTCCAAGTCTGCCATGCACTTATCGTAGATCTGAGCCACGTCATCTGTGGCCCATGCCTGCTGCTGTTGAGATGAGATACAGAGAAACGGAGTCAAGTTCTGTGGGTTTATCATGTCCTCATATTAACACAAGAGGCACTGTTGTTATTTTTATATAAAAAAAAAAAAAAAAAAAAAAAAAAAAAAAAAAAAAAAACTGTAGCAACTTTCAACATTCGCTTTTCAGCTCTCACGTTCTGTTTTAAAGAACTCACCTTCATGGGCTGAGCCAAGAAGCCAGTGGGTTGGGAGAGATCATTGCTGGGTAAGAAACCTGGAACGTTCCTGGCAAACTCCTCATACACAGCAAGTTGCTTCGGGTCCACTCCTCCGACCTACAACACAACAAGTTCTCTGTTATTTCACACTGTGCGGTCCATCTACAGATCAACAGAATCATGATCCTTTTGGACATGTTGGACAGATCCAGAATCTGATGCAACAGTATATCGTGTTTGGATTTATTGCATTACTGGATGCTACAGTGGACTTACCTTGAGCCTGATCTGCTCAGGCATACGTTCAGCCTGGTAAGTCAGGACAACCGGATCACAATAGCGACGTCCCTCTTGGCGGGCGTGCTTCCTCAGCTCAAACTCCTGAAAGAGTTAAGTTATGAAAAACCCAATCAAGGAATTGGACACTTTTGCTTTACGGAAAACACAAAAGATGTGAACGAAACTCCAACAAGCCCCTATCCCTAGCCCGCATCCTAGCAGAGCAGCATGAGTCTAAAATAAAAGGTATACCAGTCTGGCCACAGTTCATGTATTGGAAATACATTTATTTTCAGGGCTGTGGAGTCTCACCGTGGCTAGTCTCTTGTCCATCTCAGGGCCAGCCTTCTCCACCGCTGTTTTCTGAATGAAGCAACAAGCCAGTTCACAGTTGTCTTGAGCAATCCTGGCTGCAGCCTCTTCCATCATCTCCCTCTGTTGGGGTGTTGGTGCCTGAGGGAATAAACACCTCAAGTTAAAGCAGCAGGAAGAGTACAAGGGGAAAGGTAAGACAGCATTTAGTCTCTTCATATCTTATGGAACACAAGCGATAAAGGAGCCCTCGGGTTTCATTCAGCTTACCCTCAGTGCAGCAGCAAAGCTGTTCTTAAGGTTGGTGGCGATGCTCATGAGCAAGGGCTCGCGGCAGGTAATCATGGCCATGCCAGCGGTCAGGTTTCTCATCATGTGGTGGGCAGCCACACGCATGCGGGACTCCTCCGAATCCAGGGCAAAGTCCTTCCTGATGATCTGCTCACAGGTTGTCATGGCGATTTTGATAGAGCGGTCCACCACAGGGTGCACCAGCTCCTGAACAGCTCGCTCTACCGACTGCCGAACGCACTGCTTCAACTGGGGATGGGCCTGCAGCAGCGGGATCTAGAGACAAGGAGGGGGAGGCAGGACAGAAAAGTCAAACAAAGACAGAACAATCGAAAACAAAGTGTGTGTGTGCATCGCATGTGCCTCAAGTGTGACGACGGCTTCTCCATCAGTGGGTTGCAGGTACTCAACACTTACGTTGACATTTATATTGATGTGTGGAGCCAGGCCTGCCAAGGCATACACGTTGATGTCGTGGTAACTGAACTGGGGGGTCGGGGGCCCGGTGGTTGTGCAAGCGGTGGTGGTGGCAGCAGGGGTTGAGGGAGGGGCTGCAAACGGAACAAAGTCTCCTGTTGGTGACAAAACAAACATTTGATTAAAATCAAATAAGACAGCTGATTATTTAGACAACAAACAGCAAGCACACACACAGGCAACAAAAACAAGCAGTACTGAGCTTTTTAGCATGACCTTTTAAAAATAGATTTCAAGTAGTAAAGACAGACCTGACAACAGGAATAGGTGATATGACAAAGAAATCAAAGAAAACAGGGCAAAGTTCTAAGTAAATATGGAGCATCCACCCGTGCTGACAACTGGCAGCATCTCCTCTGGAGGCTTTGCCTCCTTCTTTGGTGCAGACAGCTGCTCCTCCAGGCTCTGAAGCTTCTCTTTGTCCTTCAGCAAGGTCCCCGGCTTGAGGTCATTGATGTCCAAAGACAAGTTCTTACACAGAACTTCAATCTCAAACTTTAGGTTGAGCTGCAGAAAACAAGAGAAAACCACGTGAGACACAATCACAATTGTTCAGTTTCAAAAGATGCATTTGCAGTCACTGGTGAAAACTGTCTATTTGTGTGATGGCTGGGATGTAGCTGGGTAATGGTTAGCAAGCAGACATTCGGTTTTGTAACATGATCATTTCATATCTGGTACTAGAACAAATCTTTTGAACTATGATTTAGATGGACTACATTCCAAAGAGCTGCCTGGAGTTGAGCACAGGAAGAATGATGTTTTACCTTGAGGTCATGTTCTTGATGCAGCTCAGCGAGAACATTCATGATGGCCATGGTCCAGGGGTTCTGGGGCCTGAAGACCTACAACATCAGAGACGCACACATTAGTGAATCCACAGAACCTCAAACAGTGGAATCAGGTAAGCATAAGCCAATTACACGGACTGTGTGTGTAAAAGTTACTTTTAACCGAAGTAAATATGCCAGCATGACATACTTGGTCAGTGGTTTGAGGTCATAAATTGCATGGAGACGCCTCTCAGTCTGAACCTATTTTACTAACCATGCTTCGTAGACTGGACTCCAAAACTTTGGCCACAAAGGGAACTACATACAGTAGCTCCTGCTGGCCTTTCATGTAGGCTTCCAGTAGCAGAGACTTGACTTCCAGGTCCTGGAAAAGGAGAAAAAAAATATGTCAGCCAACTCGAAAGCAGACAGATCCACCAGGTAATGAAACAACACACCAAAAAGTAATATTACAAACACTTACCGTGTAGAGGATAGGCTTGTTTTTGGCCAGTGTAATCATGCCCAACCAGTGGCCCAGGTTCTTCAGCAGGGAGCGATCAGAGAAGTTGGCAGCTGCCTTGTCAGAGGTCAACAGAACCTGAAGACATTTAAAGAAATTCAGGGATGGGAGTGTCAGTATTTAGCATTTTTTTCAGCTTTCTTCAGTGTTGCTGGGACTTCAGAAGTCAATATCATAGTTATAGTAGAGAGTAAATAAGAAAAAGAACAAGAAATGTCTGCTTCTGAAGACATTGAAGCCCTCAAGTGACCATCTTCTCATCACCTTGATATTCCTGTAAGTCTCATTGAGGACCATCTTCACAAACTCAGGGTTCTTGAGCGTGTCCAGGAAGTTGGAGTAAAGACCGTGAAAGTTGGGCTCAATGCTGACACGCTTCATCACCAGGTACTGAGACACCCAGGGCATGAACTCATCCTTCACAGTCTCTTTCAACTCCTCAACCTGAAAGAAAAGCGGAAATGGATTACATTTCTTCTTGTTTTTTAAAGCTTCTTCTACTGATAAAGTTGTTGAGGTAGTATTGTTGTGTCTGTTGTCACTCTACCTTCTGTGTCATGTTGGACTGGGAAAGGTTGTTGAAGATGAAAGCGATCTTCTCCTGGACATTTTCTGGAGGCTCTACAATCCTTTCTGTTTGGTCAGTGGCCACCAGCAGGGTGTCAATGTTGGTTGTGTTTATGGAGGGCTGCAAGAAGGAACAAAAATAAAATCGTATCAAAGTTTCACAAAAAAAAAAAAAAAAAAAAAAAAAAAAAAAAGGGCACATAATCGGGTGTATAGACATTAGCAAAGCCAAACTCACAGGCACATCCTTCTTGAAGGTGCTGGGTGTTGGTCTTGTGATGGTAGGCGTCTTGGCCACCGTGGTCGTTGTCGTCGTGGTGGTGACTAGAGTGCTTGGCTGACCTGGCTGTGGGGCCTTGGGGACACCAGGTTGCTGCGACTGGGCCTGGACTTGTGCCAGTGCCAGACTGCCAGGGGTGGTGATGGAGCCTTGCATCTTCACCGGAGGGTCCCGTGACTGTTGGCCATACTCGATATACTGCACACACAGGATATTGAAAGAAGCAGAGCGCGATTTTATTTGTCTATATGTATGAATCCTCTCCGCGGGTCATGGTTAAGACAAACTAAGACTTAAAAATGCTCATTTAAATTAAGGAAACCTGATTACCTCTTGTAAATGGTGGGGGAATTGCAAGAAGTGGGCAATCGAAGCCAGGTGTTGACAATACTGAGGATAGTCCTTTAGTCTAGAATCATGAAAAAAAAGTTGTTATTCGGAGACAAACGGGACATTAATACTCATTTTACAGAAGAATACATTTCAGTACCTGTTTTTAAACCTATCTAGGGCAGCAATTCCAAAGTAATACATTTTGGATCCATAGGGTTTTCTTAAGGCTTCCAGAACATATCGGAGGGCCAAGCCCAGGGCCATGTAGGTGACGAGACCCTTCTCGATAATGCCACCAAAGAGGCAGGCCGTGATGTGCAGCTCCTTGTCTGGGTATTGGGGGAAGAATCGGTATTCCTCAAACAAGTTGCGCAGCATGCAATTGAACACCTCGCGCTCCCGCTTGATGGTCGAATCCTTGAACCTCTGCAGCATCTCCAGCACCTAGGAGGAGAACAATGATGTAGTGGGAGTTAACAGTACTCACTGGTGGGTTTGATTTGAGTTAGTGTTCTTGGCACAGACAAATGAAGAATATCACTACGTACTTCATCCACAGACATGGTGGGGTGAGGTGGGTGGTTGTAGATGCGTTGGAAGTAACTGTTTGCCTCATCATCTATCTCCTTACTAAAGTGCTGGTTTGCCTCGGGCCACACCTGAGAAAGGTCAGCTGAGGAAAAAAGAAATTCAATTAAAAACAAAAACTTAACCAAGACCAAGTAATTTGCTTCAACGTGGTAATCCAAGTCATTGACTCATTAGTTAACATTGAGCAGTCAAGTGATGCATCAAGAGTGTGTTTTAACAGATGAAGGTTAGACCTCTTTTTGATGCTTGAAAGCGTTAAAGTGGGGCTGTCGGCATAAGCAGACACGGAATGGAAGACTGATCTGCATTTCCTCTGTGATTAACCAATTTAGTTTGAAAGTGAAATCATACACACAAATGTTTACAATATGCCATGAGTCTTTTACAATCTCTTGGTAAATACTTCTGAAACTTGTATTGTAAACTGTAAGTGTGAGTAGAGATGCACGGACTGCAATATTTTTGGCCGCCAAAAGGCTGACCTGCCAAATCCCATTTTGCCAATTTTGATTTTCTTTCTCAGAACTATAATTGACAGCAAGGCTCAAGACTAAATGTTCACCACTGTCCCGAAAGAATGATTTCCACTGTCCCAAAATCTTAGTGTTGTCAATAAAACACACCATTCAAATGATTTAAATACTTGCACCGTGGCATTAGTGGTTTTAATGATGTATTTTAAGCTAGTGTTCCCTCTCTCGTATTTATTTCATACTGCTGTGAAACATCTCCTTCAAACAAGAGTTTATTCAAGTTTCTCATCCAAAACTAGATTTTTCTTTGAAAACATAACAGCATTATAATATACTTTTGTCTAATAGTCTATTTACGGAGTAGGTTGAATGCATCAAAAGGAGAGTCAATGCATTATTGTTAGCTGATATTTCCGTTGTAAGCAGGACTGTGCTAGAAAGACTGTGCTCTCAGCAGATGAGTCAGTTACTGAGATTTCTCTGAGCAGCATTCATGAGAATTAATTAAAATATAATAAGCGTCTGATTAAGTTATTCGTTCCTCTACGACTTAGTTGTGATAAACTGCAAGCTTTATGTCTCCATAATTAACAAACCGACGTCGTGTGTGTGAGTGGTTGTGACGTTACCGTCTGTGCTGCTGTTTGTCGATATTAAACTATCACGAGGTACACGCGTGCAAATGTGACCACCATAAAAACGGAAATATGAAACCGATCAGCACGTCACCGATCGGATTTTGATCGGCAGCCGATTAATCAACGCATCTCTATTTGTGAGGCACATTAAGGTGCATTAGAACTAAATTAGCAAATTAAGAATCATAATCACTGCAGAGGAAACAGTAGTGAGCAGCACAGAGCACCACCTCCACCAGTTACAGGCCTTCATCTTACTCTGTTGAAAGGTGGGTGGGTTCAGGCCTGGTGTGCTCATCTTCCTGGTGCCAAAGGGGTCCGTGTTGACAGTTGGCATCCCCAGACTAGAGCCGATGCCAGAGCCGATGCCAGAGCCGATGCCAGAGCCGATGCCAGAGCCGATACCAGAGCCGATGCCAGAGCCAATACCAGAGCCAATACCAGAGCCAATACCAGAGCCAATACCAGAGCCAATACCAGAGCCAATACCAGAGCCAATACCAGAGCCAATACCAGAGCCAATACCAGAGCCGATGCCTGTGCCCAAGGGACCTGAGGGTAAAGTAAAAACACTTAGCGACAGTGTAACTGCAACAATTTGGACCCGTCTCATTTCTCAATGAATAACAAAGACGAGACTAAACTATGATGCAATATGACGTGTTGATTTAGTGTGAACATAGGGCTTGGTTGTTTGTGTTAAAGTGAAAAAATAAAATAGCATAGTACCAGAGTCCATACCAGGGAGCTGCGAGGAGAGGCTGCCAATGCCCCCAAACGGTGTGCTGGGGTTTGGGTTGGTGAGTGGTGGGAAGGCCTTTGCTGGGGACTGAGGGTTACTGAAAGCTGAACTCAGTGAGGTTGGGAAACCCTGCATGCTTTGAGTGTGGGAGGGAGCTGTGCCCCCCAGGTTCAAGGAACCCATGCCGGACAGGGAGTCCATCTAGAGAGACAAGAAAGAGAATAACAATAATTCATTTTGAGTGTCCTTTTTTAGCAATTTAGGAATACGGGGCGGTTTTGAAAACAATACAAAGTTTGTCTGCAGAGGCATGATGTGCCTATCATGTGAAGATACCTGTACAGGAGAGATGGCATCCAGGCTGCTGGTGCTGGGGGCACGTCCCTTTGGCATTACCCCTGGTGGTGGTTGTCGGGCTTTATTCATTACATTGCTGCAGTTGGCAACCATGGTCAGGATCGTCTCTGACAGCTCCTGGGAGACGTTGCTGAGGAAACAAAAGTGAAGGAGCTCTGATGTTAGATAACACCAGATAGTGCCATAAACTACATGTGCACATCTTAAGTCTTATGTGGTCAAAACACCATGAAATGCGACTAAAGCTGGGCCAATTTTGACCTTTTTATTGTCTAATGTTGTCAGTCTTGCTTAAACCGGTTTTTAAAAAGACCAACCAATAGTACAGTGATGGGACTAAGCCACATAGCATCTTACCCAGCACAGGACTGCAGGCAGGCCAGCATGGTGGCTAAGGTCTCCGGGGGCAGCTGGGCGCTTTTGGGCTGGTCCTTGTCTGGGGCCAGACCCCCCATGATGGATGGGCAGCGCCTCTTCAGGAATGTCACACACGCCTGGATGAAAGGCTCCTGACAAAACACAGAATGATTGTAAAATACAATGTTCTCAAATTACAATGACAAACAAAAACACCAACAATCTTGATTTATTTTTTTTAGTGTATGTACATCAATTGGAAGACTTACCCCGTGCTCTCTGATTTTGTCAGTCAGCCATTTATCAAGTTTGAGGTATTCACGGCGAGAGGCAAGTGCAGCGAGGTCAATAACAAAAGCAAATGGAGTTCCATTCAGCAACATCGATAGAGACTGCAGGGGGGAAAAACACAGTGGCTCATTGACCATGATAATCATACCTACATATAGGATAAAGCAGAGACCACCACAGGATACGTGACCCTTTATCCTCCAATTTGTTGACTAAAACACATGGAAGAACATTATTTAATGCAACAGTCAACTGTGCAACCACGCTGTTTCCTAATTATTCTGCTTTAGTCTGAAGGTTTTAGGTTCAGAGAAGTCACCAAGTGTGATTATTCCGTCTATTCCGACAAACCTTCAAGTCCTGGGCCACATCGAGGATGCGAGACAGCTTGGCCTGGTCATACTGCTCCCCTCTCATGTACCACTCGGCCATTGAATGCATTATCAGCTGACGGATGGAGGGAGACTGTCCCTGGAAAAATAACCGCCAGGTATTATAAGTACACAAAAAAAAAAAAAAAAAAAAAAAAAAAAAAAAACACAGGACAAAAACATGACTTCAAATCAACAAGCATTAACACCAACCTGTCCATGCCAGGCGTAGTGCAGGATGATGGCAGAGTTCGGGTGGTTACCCAGAAAGATGGGCATTAGGGTAGAGATGAGCTCATGGCGCAGTGTGTGCCAGGAGGTGGAGATCTGCAGCAATGCCAGCACCAACATGTCTGGACAGTGCTTGATTGGGAAGCTGAACAGCTGCTTCACCTGCTCATACTGTCCCACCTCAGATAGCCGAAGCAAACTCTCCACCAGGTCCAGACTTTTCCTGTTATGAGTTGAGGGCAGTCAGTCAAACACACTGTAGCTTCATAACAGCATCAGCCCCGCAACTCCTTCAATTAATCAACAACTGAACCATATTCAGTGGGTCAAACTACACCTCTGAGCATAGAACAGGGTTTTCTACAGTGTATTATAGCGATCAGCTAGAGATAATACAAGTCACCATTCTTAAACAGATTATCACAGGATATATTGATATATTGGATGCACTAGGTGAAGCATTAATTGAACTGACATTCAGGAGAGGAGCAAAACAAATATCCATTTTAAAGCCAGAATACCACAAAACTAATAAACCCAATAAGTAGAAATAAAGCAACAGCAACACCCTTCTACATAGCAACAAGCTCCATACCAGGTGGCAATCTCCCTGTTGTCATCCTCAGGTGGAGCCTTAAGGATGTCAATGGCCACAGTGTGGCAAGGGTAGTCTGCAAAGGAGAACACTTCTGGGCCCATCAGGGAGTGCTGAATGAACGACAGCTGAAAAAACAAAACAAAGCAATCAAGACAAATAAAGAGGAGATACAAGGCTCAACCATAACTACAATTAAAACACATGGAATCAAATCATCGTGATGCAGACGTTGTTGGCCAGTCACCTGTCCTTCAGCGTGTTTCCATGGCCGATAGATGAGATCGACGGGAAAGACCTCCATGCCCAAACCCCTCTGAATGCCATACACGACGATGTGCAGGCCTTTGCTGTCCCGGATTATAAAGCCCGCATGGTCCAGCTCGTACGTCACCTCTTTGAAGTTCAGGTTGGGATTCTAGGGCATAGACAGAAATCCACAATTGAAAGCTTCGTGGGCTTTTCAAAGGAATCTGGTACAGAAATAAAACCTGTAACCTTCAGTGTCAGATTTATAACAGGCTAGCGCATGTATTAACGTGTGTACTGATGCAGAATTTGACTAAATGTAGTTCCAGAGTGACACTATAAAATGCTGGACTCTGTAATAATCTGGGAATTATCAAGGCTTTGTGAAAAGAATGAACTGAAAAGATGATCAGACTCGTGGCTGTTTAAATGTAACATGAAGGTGAAATTGATGGAAAATGCTGAAGTTGAGTTGACGTGCAAATTTGGTTGCAACTGCACATTGCAATCATTCTCGCCACTCAAAACGGTTTAGATTTTAGGGAAGTGTCGTCAGTGGCAGTTTGTGGAAAATAAAAAGATAATATATAATTGGCTGTACATTTTCCTAATAGAACAATTGAGAAACTGATGGCTCACTTACCACTTCTTTCACGACGTCGATGAGAACCTCGACATTCCACGTGTGAGCCTGCGAGCCGTCGTTCTTGTCCTTACCGTCGCTCCAGATCCCACTTCCTGGAGCAGAGATGGACTGTGGGAGGAAAATACTGAAAATGTAAGCTCTGGTGTGCTGAAAGGCTAAGAATCCCAAAACAAGTACACTAAATTACCACTCATCTTTATTGGACATATTGAATCAAATGACTATGAAAATGAAAACACGAGTGACTCATATTACACAGGTATAATTAACCAATTATCCTGCCCTACAGAGCTTTAGTTTTTCTATTGTTGAGAGATTGTAGAAAAATATGAAAGCATAAAAGTATAACCATCACAACATATAGCTTGTTTGCTTTTTATAACCATCACAACATATAAACTTTTATTTCATGATAGAAACACATAGCCTGCTTAGACACTTTATATAACAGTCACTTCAGCCTTATATACTGCTTCTGGTTCTAACAGGACCAAACCAGTTATATTCTGTTGCTAACTCTGGTACAGGATGTCTCCTGTATGTGATTAGGGGAGGTTCTAGCCTCAGAGTAGCATAAAATCAGCAGTGAAACTGAGAGCAGAGGCTTCACCCTTAGGGGTGACTAGAGGCTTCACCCTCAGGGGTGACTAGGGGCTTCACCCTTCGGGGTGACTAGAGTCCCTTCTGGGGCTTCCACCCCCCCATCTCTAGAGACAGGGATAGACTCCTTTAATAGACCCTTAGGGGTCTTACCCCCTCAGAGGTGGGGAAAAGAAGACCCTTCTGCTGTCTTACCCACTCAGAGGTGGAATAGAAGACCCTTTGTGCGTTATCAGAAGACAGCATGAAAAAAAAAAAGAAAAACTCACAGCGAGAGCTGACAGAGCCTGTTAAGAGTGGGATTGTTAGCATTAGTAGCACTGAGACTGTTTCATCGAATTGAAATTGTTCTATGTGATTGCTTTGGAAAAACTTTAATAAAACAGCCTTACCATTTGTAAGTGACTGGATCCAAACTAGAGACTGTTTTTTTAAGAACAATTTGACCCTCTTCCCCTGTCCGTTAACCGTGTGATACAGAAGTGACAACTGACTCTACCAGAGCAACTTAAAGGTGAGTACACTGGGTGAAGACTTGGCAGCGTTAGTCATAAAATGGTGAGAAGTTCACAATAGGCAATAGTAAAGTACAGACAGTCTACATAACTATTCATACTGGGTGTTAGGGTTACATCCTACTGAGCGCCTAGGGCGTAGCCGTACAAGACTCTCAGAAAGACAATAATTCCGAAAATCCTAACGATTTAGCTACGGGGTGAGATAAAAGGCCTACAGTATTGTTCTGACGCCTCCGTGAGGAAACGAACCCACGCAGGTCGGACAGCCGTTAGGAGTGACCACCCTGTTAGGTGTGTAAGCTTGTCCCGCTTTCCCCGGGGCAGGATCCGTTCACGCTACACTGTTTAAGTCAATGTGACGTTTGCTGTATGTTTCACATAAAGCTATTCCCAACCAAAGGGCTCTGATTAACCCACTGTCACTACCTGCCCAGTAGATCCAGGTAGCATAAAAATCAATCAAAGACAATTCAAATTCACCCTCCTCCTTTTGTAATGTCTGGATATTTTCTGTGAAAGTAAGTAAAACCCAGACTAGGCAAACCTAGTTTCAACACTTCACATGTACACCTATCGGTTTGTGTGTGTGAACAGAAATGGACTGCAACCCAATTGCAATAGCGTGTCGTCTTCTCCTTCGGTCCATATCGAGTAAACTACAGTGAAGTAGTCAAGTGACCTTAGACTTCGGGCCGCCCTTGCGTCACAAAGCACCTCACCTGTAGCGGGATGCCATCGGTTAGGCCAGAGTGGGTGCGAGCCATCATGCCCAGGACCCTGGCTACCTGGCTGGCGGTCACCTCTCTCACCCCATACTGGAGGATTATGTTTCTGCACTCATCCAGACTGGAGGGACAAAAGGACAGGTCAGTGCGGACCATCTTCTTGAACGTTCACATGTCATTTCAAATCACACTGATATTGTATTATTGTAAAAAAAACAAAAAAAAAAAAAACAACAACTGGCATATACTTTGGTTTAACCTCAGGATTTGGGGATTTTTTTTTTCTACACTTCTACTGATGCAAAACAGTTGATGTATACAACAGCACATTGAATGTGTTAGCTGTGGGCATAGCTTAGAAGAATTTAAAGTAATTCACCTAGCACAGAAGCCATAGCCAACTTCTTGCATGAATTCTGCAAGAGAACTCTCCATCATGGTCTTAGCTAACTCTCCCGAGTCCGGCAGGATCCTGTCCATGAGAATGTCCCGTTTTTCAGGGTACAGCAGTGGTGCGAGCACCACAGGGCAGCGCTCCTGGGGGAAATCTGAAATACAAATTTAAAAGAAATTGTGGCAGAGCAACATTGAAATACAATTTAAGTCTGACAAACGCATCTTCAACTGTGGCCATCGATACGCTAGAGTATCTGAAGAACAAGTTTGTGTCGATCCCCCATACCTCGGCAAAGTGTCTTGAGGAAGGCGTCAATCTGCTCTTGCCCTACCCCACTGGCTCCCTTCTGGCCAAAGAGTAGATGGGAGAGCAGTAATTGCAAGACCTCTATGGCAATGTCTTGGAAGCCACCTTCCTGGTTTCCTCCAAGATCCGCGTCAACGTATGACCGCAGGAGGTCCGGAAGTTTCTGCTTGATGAACTGCGCAGCTGAGACAGTTAAAAACAAGTTAGTGAAGCACAGGCTTGCTTTTCTACCATTTCCTCTGTACTGATGAGCCAAAGTTAAACTTCACTTTATCCACTAACACGCCATTGGCCTTTATAGACTCTGCATGTTTAACCGAGTGGTGAATTTCAAATCGTGCTTCAATCTACGACTCGTCAGAAATTTACAGATTTGACCCTTGACAGCCTGTAAATGTATTTGGTGGCGTCTATGAAACTAAAAACCTGCATTTGGAATTACGCCAAGCAACATCGACATGTGCGATGCCTTGCATTTGTGATCATTGAGTTTATCAATTTGCTGGTGCGACAAAAAAAGAATGCCATAGTGCAGGAAAGGAATATTGTGTTCAACATCAAAGTTTTTTGTCTTTAGAGTAAAAGGATATTTATGTGCTGCAAGTTTCAGCCAACTTTTCGTCCAACGCCACACAATTAAAAGGGTGTGGCAAACTGTGCCAAACTAGTGTTTTAACTTTTAAAAAAGTCAGACTTATCAGCAGTAAGTTTACTATTTAGAAGTGTTTTGATGACATTTAATACTTTTAATTAACATTCAGAGTGGGACTATATAAAAGAGGGTTTCACACCATCTTTGCTCCGGGTTCACATATGTCAGGCTCTACTAGATTTACTTACCAAAACCACGAAGGTCTGCGTTGCTGGAGTTGAGCAAAGCAAGTCCAAATATCACCTGGTAAATCATTAAAGAATTTAAAAATTCATGAAATTTCAGAAAGACTTCTTCAGGTTAAAACATGTTGATATTCAATACTGGCTAACTGCCAAACGTACACCATGTACTGTACCATTTAAGATTGGCAGAGCTGGCTTACCTCTTGGACTTTGCTGAGCTTAAGAACTTTACTCAGTTGAGTGAATAAATGGGCCGATGGCTTCAAACTCTGAAAGACAGTTTAAGTATATTATATTACATATCAAACATATTTTCAATGTTTATCAAAAAACCTGCAAAATGTCTGTACACTCATGGGAGTCCGAGTTGATGCCTTAGGATGGTTACAGACCAATATGTCAACTGAAAGCCAGTGCATTTTTGTAGAGATGTAGAACCGATTAAAAAAAATAAAAAAATATTTTTCATTCAGCCAATTGTAACCTAGGACTACATTTTCTTGCTTGCTTTCAGTTGCAAGTCTTGACTCAAGTCATAATGTATCCATTAATAAGGGCCATTATACATTCTGGCTACAACAGTAATAATACAGACAGTCTAGCATCCGCTTCTTACCTTCTGGTAGTGCAGGGGATTGTCAACGGCGTAACACAGAGTAGCGATAAAGTTTGGCTTGGATATCAGCGACACACACTCCTGGATCAGAAACTGTGTCTTGGGCAAGTTGAAAAGCAAAACGTACCGAGAAGAAGGAGAGAGGAAAGAGAACAGAGGCAGGTGAAGAATAAGATAAGACAGAGTCTCTCACGAGCATCAATATGAAACAATAAGCGGTATTCATAATCACAACGTGGGATACACAAACTATTAAGACTGTATATTAAAGAATCTGATAACTTATGAAACTGTGTTAAGTTTTTCCAGTCATCAACCTGTAATAAACACTGCATTGTGTTTATGCCGCCTATTCAAATGTTGGGGTTTAGCGTGCATAAGGGCCTAGAAGATGATAGAAGTGTATGGTGGCCATCACATGACTTGTTGCAACGGTTTTGGGGTCGATTACAGGCGGGGCTGATCTTGTCGTTTATTAGCAGCTGTTGTGCAGTTACATTCTGCATTTTATAATTCTACTACTGCCAACATGCAGAGGAAGCTATTGGAGTGATTTGCGAGCGGTGCGTCCAGCGGCGTTATCAGCCCTACGGAGCGGATGTTTGAAGTCACAGGTTGAGGCGTTAAGAAGGAAGATGCAGAACTATTGTGAAGTTCACAAAGAAACCGTTAAACGAACACTAGCTTAAATAATCTCGTCGGACAGGGACTTCCAGCCACCTGGCAGAGCTACGAGTGAGAGAACAGACAACAACGAAATATGAGATGTGCGTTTGTCAAATTCATTGTCCAATAATCTACTTTTGGATCGATTTGCAAGTGTTGATTTGTGTGAGAGCGATAGAGCAAGACCCGCAGCCCTGTAACTAACTTTTTTTGTTTTCACAAAATTTTTGTTTGAGTGAAATGTAGAGGAAGATCTTAAGTATCAAGCACAACCTTTTATTAATAGAGAGTACAATAATGTTGTATTTTCTGTACCTAAGTAACAAATCTACACTGGCACCTGCATGCCCAGTTTACCTGAATGGTTATGTGATATTTAATTTCAGTCTTAGCATGGTCGGAAATAATTCTGAAGTGCAACTCATTAAGTCTTACTACAATGAAATGGCCACCATGTGGATTAACATCATCACACATGAATACAATTGAGCTCAATGGATCCACACGACTCTCAGCTTTCCAGATAAACCCAATTTATGCAATACCAAGATTGTTTAGGAACCCTACCATGCAGAAACAATTTAGAATAGGCTAATAACACATTTCTACTGCATGCACAAAGCTACATGGTGTTTGGCCCTAACTGCATGGAATTAGCATTTAGTGGGCATGTCTGTAAAGGGGAGACTCGTGGGTACCCATAGAACCCTTTTCATGCACATATATTAAGGCGTGAGGTCAAGGGAGGCCTGTGAATATGGCCATGCCAGTTTTTCCCTTGCCAAAATTTTGCCTAACTTAGGAGTTTTTCAAGTCCCAGAGTCTGCTACAGCCTCTGAAAAACAGTGAAGTCGGCCGAGGAGCAGGGTGTCGTCAAGGAGTATAAAGGAATGCGGTAAGAGAAATCATTTATGAAATACAGGTTTCCCAGTGCTGCAGTTTGGAGGTAAATGTGCAAACCGGGGAAGAACATACACAGTACCATAGAGAGCTACAATGAGAGGACTTGGTGTCGGGTAGACTGCGCCAAATTTAAAAGTGCAAAATGGTCAATATCCCAGGAGCTAAATGCTTTCAGAGCAGAGAACATAGTTGTATGCATCCAGTGATTTACAAGCACAGTCTCCATTTACTACACACACTGGGCTTCGCTGTCAAATTGTCAGATTTGGCCAGCTGTAAATACCAGGTAAATGTTTGACAAATTATGCTTTCAACTGAGCATCCCAAAGAAGGAATCAGCTGGCCTTTTGACCAAAGTAGGCAATAAATAACCAACTAACCAACCAAAATAACATGTGTCTGCACATGTCCAACTTATCACATCTTGTATTTTAATAACACTGAATGCTAACTCTTTTTTAGTGCATGACTGAGGCTGGGTTAATGACAAATGTAGAAGTTTGTCAGGCTCTATGATCAGTGCTCTGCTCATCTATAAGTGAATGTGACAGACGTACCAAATGTTTGTTCCAGGGCAGCAACTAGGTCAATATGAAACTATTTTTCTTTGAAGTTTCAATATCATATTAGTACAAATTTGACTATAGACTATTCATCTAGTTTAAAACAGACCGTAGGGGTGAACCTGTAAAAATACTCAACTTCCAACAGGGGAGGGCCAACAACATTAGTAACAAAAGACCTTCAGTAAAAAAAAAAAAAAATGTATAAAAAACTAAATATAAATGCATCTCTAATCAAAAATTACCTGGTGAAAGTCCTTGCCACTGCTTTTACCATCACCACTGAAATCCACATGAGAGAAGAGACAGCGTAGTAAATGCCTGTCTGCCTCAGGGCCGTGACGATTTACAATCTGAGAGAGCACAGGTAAAACATCCAGAAGATGTGAACACAAGCGTACATTTTAGTACACTTCATAAATACACTTTCTGATATCTGTTGCCTAATGTAAAAAAAAAAAAAAAAAACACTTGATGTCTTTGTTACCACTTACATGCTGTATTTCTTGCTGGCTGGCTCGGTAGTTTTTCTTTGTTAAATTGTCCACGAGATAGCTGATTTGAGACAAAGCCAGCGAAAGCGAATCAAGATTCATTGCTAGTTGGGGCGGAAGCAGGCGGCCGAGCACGGCGCAAAATCACCATTATTCCCCTTTAGTCCCTTCAGTGATAGGTTAATTCTGCTCCCCCCCAAGGTGTAAAAAAAATGTTGGCTTCCAAATAAGTTTTCCGATCAGTGGGTCCCGGTGCTAAGTAGAGTTCTTCAGTTTAAAATCAAGTTCAGCATCTATAATGAAAGGACAAACAAGTTAAAAGTGATATTATTTTACACACACAATACGTTTTGCAATAGAAATGAAAGAAAAAGCAACAGAAACAAAAGGAGGAATTCCGATGCAAACAGCCCCAAACATTGAGTTCTGTAGTTTTACTTCCATGCAGGACAATATTTACACTCAATTGTAACCACACAATCCTGTGACAGGATTCGAGGCCTACGTGCATAACAAACAGAGTGCAGTGAAGTCTATTTTAGCTGCACATGTATCTGCTAATACATCCCCAAACTATGGTCAATACCAGTTAAAGCTAGGTAGTTTAGAACGATACTTCCTCAGATATGTTGTAGTTATGTAAACATGCCGTGCCAATAGCTCGTACTAGGCCTCGACTGCACCCAGATATCTGGCACAGAGATTGAATGCTAACGTGAGTTAAGTTGCTCACCGAACTTACCAACTTTCCGTTTACAATAGCACGATAACTGCCGCGGGTTTATCATCCAATTCATAAGTACAGAGCATTAAAAGCAGTTAGCCCGCTATTTCTGACGACTAACGTTAATGGACAGAGAGTTAAAATCACCCACTGAAACAAAGAGCAAGCTAATCCGAGTTAGCAAATGTTACTAGAAGGCAATCCGAGTAAATGTACCGCTTACCTAACGGTTAGCATCGTAAAATCACCAGACATCCTAAATGAGTCCATGCTAAGTCACTGAATTGATTTAAAACAATACTCATGTGCGAAGTGGGTAAACCTAGCGTTAGCCACGTACGTTAGGCTAACATTACCATGACGCTGATAAACACTTGCTGGGGGAAAAGTTTGAGTGAACATTAGCCAACATGTTTACAGGATAAATAAGCTAGTGTTAGCATTAGCCGTGAAATCCACTACACTGTAACTAGCTTCAACACACTTAATGTTATAGTCGTATATATATACTCATCAGAATTACTTGTCCGTGTCCATATATAACGTTAACCTCTGTGAAATAGCACCAACTCCGGTTGGCTGCGAGCTAATGCTACCAAGTTAGCATTTACGTGAAGCTAACATTAGCAACATGAGCCTGTTTCAAGCTGGTTTGAATGAATCGGCAAAACCAACTAACGTTGTGTTTCCTGTTTATTTATTACTATGTTTAAGAGCCATTTTGTCTAGCTAACCGTGTATTAAGATTTCGAGATAGTTACACATGCATCTGCCATGAGCGTGAAGGCCTCGTATTGCGGATGGATGTTTGCGCGATCGTGCTACCGTTAGCAGTAACCTTGTTAACGTTAGCTTCTTTCTACGGGCACTGACTAATGTCTGGAACCGCTAAGATTGTATGCTAGTTGGAAACGCAAACTATCATGCAACGAAGCGTAAACGTTACATAGAGCCAACGTCTCCAGCGAAAATGCGACTAATGTAGTTATAGAGAACTATGGTACCTACGTTGCACGAAAAACGTTGCTAAATTACAGAAATTAAGTTTTTTTGATGTGACCAATATGACAGCTGCTTTTCAGCAAATAGACCACCCCCGCACTGCTGGCTAACGTTCATCCTCCGTATCAACATCGTTGCTTATGTGTTGTATATAATTCGGTCGACGGTTGTTCACCAACTATATTTTAAATCTTACCGTGCTCCCAAGAAAGTGATTCAGGTTTTCATCCCTTCTTGTTTCGCACAACAAACTTGACGAAATGGAAGGGTCGCTGTGCCTCCAGTTCAGTTTGATTTTCAAAATAAAATGGCGACTGTCACCGCCGCGGCGCGGTCACGGCTGGAGATGAGTGCGTGAGCTTATCCGCGCGACTCAAACACAAGGTGTTCGCCAGTAGACACCTGAAAACAACGGGTTTGTTGTTTCTCGACATAAATGCAAAATTAATGGGTCTTTTTTTTTTTTTGCTTAATTTTTTTGAGGGAAACTGGATTAACGAAAACTCGAAACCAGAAGGCAATATGTGAAACATGTTTGTTTTTTTCACAAGTAAAAAAAAAATGCACATTGTTTGCACTTGAATGACAGATGAAAAATGAAACTACCCGCCACCACCTGTTTTCAATAAGTCTTAAAACGGGACAGTATAACTGTTAAAGGGGCATTCCACCAAATGTACACATGAAGCACAGGCTGACGCGTTATGACGTTAGCAGCACTACTTAGCCTAAAAACAGTTATTATGCCTGTAAGTGTCCTGACAACCTGATAGGCAACCTAATTGCTGTTCATAGCATAGGTGAAACTTGAACACGAGATGGTGTAAGAGAAATTAAGGTTGTTTTGTCGCACTATTTTTTAAACCATTGAGTGTAAAGACCCAGCAATAATCCCCTGATTGCCTCATACGGGAATTGCATATGTTTCCTGTGCTGGACTATTGTTTCATTGTCAGTGCTATAAACCTGCAAGAGGATGGTACACATAGGTACACAGGTATTGTAAAAAAATATAAAGATAAAAGTCTGCTGCTGGAATCGAGCTTGCACCCAATGTCTAATCATAATGACCAAAACCTTACACAAAATCACAGGGGACAGGAGCAACAACCAGAGAATGACATAGAGTTTAAAAAAAAGTCAGGTCTGATATAAGTGACCTATGATTATATATACGATAATGTGCTGAACAGCTCCAACATAAACGATATTTTGTTTCACTCCAACTGTTTATGGGCCGCAGTGGACATCTCACAGACACTCCATTTCAAAACCTCAGCTAATAAAATCATAAAACGAAATAATTTTTTAGAGATATGCATTGGGTATAACTCTTTAAAGGCAAATACAGATGGGTGACATATGTGGACTGATGGCTTTGAGAAAACTAGCAGCAACAGGGAAGGATCAAAACATGATATATCTAAAAAACGTGCTGGTCCAGTAGGTGGCGGTAATACTGTAAACTGTAAACACCAGAAGAAGAGCTGCTCCCCCTCCTCCCACTACAGGGAGGGCTGTAGTAGAACACTGGTGGAGTAACGCCAAGCAGCGTTTTATCCTCACTCTGTCGGTAAAGGCGCAGGTTTATTTGGGCAACATTGCAGTGCAGATAAAAATGTCGTTGTGGGCGAAGTCGTCTGCAGCTGCCCGGCGGCCACCAGCTAACGCGAACCCAAACGGAAGGTAAGCCCCAATGGTAGCACGTTTAGCATTAGCAGCGGACATGCTAGGTGGTAGCAGCAGCAGCAGTGGAAAACAAAACAGTGTGGGTTTCTACAAACTTGACACCTGCCTCCTCCACCACCAGTCAACGGTAGTACACGTGAGTTGTATTTGATACGGTGCACTTAAAAACCTCTTCCTGTGTGTTGTGCAGTGGTCAACAGCTGCGTCTGTTTCGGAGAGGAGCGCCTTACCCCACCAGAGAGGAGAGGAGCGAGGAGCTCAAGGATGTCCTAGACAGGTGACGTTTACCAGCCTTCTACGAATCACCGACATTCATCTGTCAGCCACCACTGGACAGCTGTAGTAGGAGATCCATCTGGGCCCCTCTCATTCTTAAATATTTCCATTTGTAATAATGGACAAGGAATGTGTTGTGGCACACAGAAAAAAAAAAAAACATGCATCACAACTGGTGTGGACTGGCAGTGGCTTTCTGTAACTGCTGCCAGCTGAAGTGAATGGCTCTTGTTTATTGTTGCATCAGTTAGGCTGGGACAGCTGACACCTGATTTTCAGTCAACATGGTTTAACCTAAATATTTCAGCAACTTACAGCAGAATGTTTGGATATGGATTCATAATTTCAGAAACTCCATTTTGGGTCTTTTATAACAGCTTCAATCATATCATGTCATGTCATCACATACAGTGACCTAGTAAACAGCAGGCATAGAAAGGCCTTCCTCCTTAAAATGTAACTGAAAGATGCTCCTGTTTCACCGCCTTTCTTTCAGCTACGAAGAACTGGAGCAAATTCAAAACTACAGCGGAAGTGTGAAGTACGAGGCGTACAAGCATCAGCCAAACGGTGAGAAGGTTTCTCTATATTGATCACTAAAAGCACAGTAACCACTTTGCACCAGTCTCCATATGAAAATCCATGCTATGTAATTGTGTTGCTGCAGCTTTAATGAAGTAAAACTGCATTTCATCAGCATTCCCCATTGGTAAATATCACATCTTATGTTATGGTCATATGTGTAGGCCATTTCAATGACCTTGCTTACTGTTTTTAAATGAACCAAACATCTGCTCTCATTTCTCTACCTTCAAATTCCCATTTCTCTTTTATCCTCTAATCTCTCCGTCTCCCTTTACCCACCCCACCAGCCAAGCCAGACGGCTGCACTCCAGCAGACCGACGTAAAGCCCTGTATCAGAAGTTCTACAGACAGGTGCAGGAGGAGAGGAAGCCCGCCGACTGTGTGGTCCTCTCTGTCACCAACCGGTGCCTGTGAGTACTCATCATTCAAATTTAAACAACAAGCAGTCCAGGTAGAAGTTCGCTTGTACATGCAGGGTTTGTACTTGACTGCTGTTTTCATTACTTTCATATAAAAGTATTGTTCCTGTTTTACTTGCTGCACACACTCCATATTCCCTTTCGTACCTGGGCCACTGAGAATCAGTGGATTGTACGTCGGATGTCGGAGGTGTCGATAGCCGAATCCACACCCTTGAATACATGCGTATTGTAATTGTATTGATATTTATTTCTCCAACAGTGTCAAGCACACGCGCCGTTCCACCAACGCTTTCTATCCACTGTACAGTAGATGTATGTGTAATATGACTTGGATCACACATTCTGTTAAAAGGGTACTACTGTTGCATACTAGCGACATGCTACACACACAGGTCAACATGTGTGCTAATGGTTCAGCAGTGGATGTTGCACTGAGCTCAATAATGAAGTCCGGTAATTTGATCCACCTTCATCCCCCTTAGATGCAAAACGAGCGCTGCTCTGTAGGGTTACTGTTGCATCCTATGTACAAATGATGGTAGAAGTGCATAAAACATTTACGCTCACGACACAATGCAACATCAAAAATAAAGTCATGCAAGACACTCTCTCACACACACACACACACACACACACACACAAATGGCAACTTTGAAGCTATACCACAGTTGGCAGCTGCGTCTGCATCTATGGAGTGACACGGTCGCAGTAGCAAACCAACAGCGCTAACTCTGCTATGCTACTAATCATGAGACCTAGTTTGGATATCAGCAGGCTGTCCAGCACATATTACCGTAACATTGTAATTGCTTTTCTTTTAAAAACGTGTAGAGTTTTGATTCTAATGTCACAGTAGGACAGATGTGGATGTTGTCGTTCACTTTGTGTTCTGGTTGCAGCACACATTTTGCATAGTGCATTCATTCAAATGCCTCTTTACCACCTTAGCTAATGACTTTATAGCCAGTTTCACATGCCATAAGGACGTATGAAAATATATTGCTGCTGGTTTGAATAGTAAACACCAAACCTCTGTAGGGTTTAAAAGGTGGCTCTGGCAGCTGCAGTCAGCTTGGATGCTTTGCATTAACATTGAATTCTAATGAGGCCTCAGTTTCCCTGTGGGGGGGGGATAACAAGTATCACAATGGCCATGAAAACATCTGAAACCACTCCTGCAACATCAAACTCTCTTCCTCTGTCACGTACACTGTGGACAGACAAACTGCTAATGTGATGGCGGTAAGCAGATGCTGTTTATTTTTTGTTCACCCAGTTCTTCCAAAAGCTGCTTTGTCCTGCTTCTATGTCGGTGGATGTCCTCCTACGTCTACCAGAGTTGGTATCGCTGCCTCTTCCAACACATTTCACATTGCACGGTCACTGAATTTTGGAGCGTACATTTGGGAATGAAGCCCGTGCTCCATTTTTCACGGGGACTAACATGAAAGCATAACATTTACCATTGGCGCTTTACAAAGGTGTAGCCTACATGCCTCCAAACTCAGCCACATGCAGACAATCATCCACAGCTGTTTCAAACGCCAGCATTCAACAGAGTGTGCTCTCAAAAGTGCAAACTGCCAGTAGCCGCTACAGCGGTTGTTTTTTTTTTTGTGTTGGTCCTTCCTTGGACAGAAGGACCGCCATTCTTTGCAAATTCACACAAGTCTTCCATATGAGTAAGACTCTCTGTTTTACTCGATATGCTACCTAAACACATACTGCTACAACACTAAATACTTCCACGAGAGAGCCAAAAACCTGTGTTTTGGTGCCACACAAAGCTCCACATAACGCTACACTTGTCTAATTGAAGATCCATATAAACAGATTTCACCACACAAGAGGAATGATGACCTTTCTTCACCTTATACATCAAGAAATAACCCTCTGTTCCTCTCAGATATACCATTTAGGTTCCTCTACATGCCAGCGGAGTCCCTTAATACAGACATGTCAATTTAACAAAGTGTTTCTCTTCCTCTCAAAGGGATTACCCCAAATCGCTAAGCCAGTGCTTGCAGGAGCGTGGCCTGTCAGTGGAAATGCTCTACCTTCAGGCGGAATCGGGCCTGACCCGAGCTCTGCAGGACGTCCGAGCAGACGGCTCCCCGTTATGTATTCTGGTGGAGCAGACAAACGTAGTTCTGTCCTCCTGCACTGTTATCATATTCTCAGAATCCCTCAAAAGTAAGTCCCTGCCCCCTCATTCCTTGAAGCTTAGCCAAGCCACCTCAGTGACCTCCTCCCCCTTTTCAACCAATGGTCTATTGCAGCTTACGTTTTACTTGGATTCCACCAAAAAAAAAAATCTTAAATATAGATTTCACAAGAAATGCTCCCATTAAAACACCAACAAGTAGATTTCTAAAGCTACAATTCTGCACTCGACTGAAAAAGACAATCTCTGAGTCCATCAACTATTCACATTATTCATTCAGTATATACATCAATGGCTCGTCATCGACCGGCTGCCACTGTAATACACTTTGACATTACATGACAGCTCACACTTAACAAACTGAAAGAAGCCCAAAAGTAGCAAAGTAGCGATGTAAAAGGGTTAGTTCCACGTTTTGACACTACTCTCATATCTGTCTGGATATGAAGCTACCAGCGCCTCCAAAGCCCACTGATTAACACTTTGGATCCTGTTTGTTTTTATCTTCACATAAACCTCAACACGGCCAGAACAAAGTGTAAAAACGACTCATGGGGATTTTACAGGGCAGCGTTCATACGCGTTCTGGAAAACCCAGGCTAGCTGTTTCCATTTTATGCTAAGTTAAGCTAACTGGCAGCTAGCTGTAGCTTCACATGGACTGTACAGGCATGAGAGTGGTATTAAAAGTGAACAAGCAAACTTCCCAAAATGTCAAACTATTCCTTTTTTTTTTTTTTTTTTTTTTTAAAGGAAAACTCTGGACTTTGGATATATTTTCAAAGCTTGGGCCATCGGCTTTATTAAGATTGTCTATATATATATGTCTCTATATATATATGTCTCTATATATATATGTCTCTATATATATATACACACACACACACCATGAGCTGCATACAACTGATCAACACATAGCTGGCTACAACAATTTCTATATTTATAATGAAAATGATTTAATCATGGGGAAATACACGTCACTGATTCATTAATGTGATTTAGATGCCCCACAAAAACATTTTAAATAGCACACCATGCACAAACAAATATGCGTTATATACAAGAACATCAAAACTGTGCAAAGGAAAGTTATTATTCCATGATAATGCTTATTTCTGTGTAGTTTACAAAAAGGAAGCCAAAATACATTCTACACAACAAAAACAAAATCTTAAAGCAAATATAATAAAGGAATTATTTATTGCACCGGATAATTTAAATACACAAATCATCTCAAGTTTTACTGTCTCATGTCTAAATGCATGAGGGGAAAAAAATAAATAAGTGTCCCAATCAAGTATTTTAAGTCCAGGAACATAATGCAGCCAGAAATAAAGTTACTGATTACCTTCACACAAATGGCATCAAAGCCACTCCTCTCCCAACAAACCACAACTTGCATACCTATTCTAAAGTGCTTACTACCAAAAGTACTAATTTATCAGTTGTATTTGCTGACCATAATGTCACAAAATGACAAATTTGCTATATTATCTGAGTGACCAGTGAGAACTAGGGCTGTGCCAAATACCATATTTGGGGCTTCGAAGCTTCAGCGAGGAATAACCGACGATATTCGAAGCTTCGACGGGTGCGTTAAACGACAAGACACGCAGTCGGACTTTTCTCAAACCTGCGCTCATTATTTACTTAATTTGTACTTTACTTTTATATATACAGTGGGTACGGAAAGTATTCAGACCCCTTTACATTTTTCACTCTGTTTCATTGCAGCCATTTGCTAAAATCAAAAAAGTTCATTTTATTTCTCATTAATGTACACTCAGCACCCCATCTTGACAGAAAAAAACGGAAATGTAGAAATTTTTGCAAATTTATTAAAAAAGAAAAACTGAAATATCACATGGTCATAAGTATTCAGGCACGTACCAAACAGTGCTACCCGTTTGGGGATAACTCATAATAATTCATGTTGATGAATAATGTGGAATTACTATTCCTTATTTCATATGCTGATTGGGATTTTTGGGGGTAATGCATATGCTTTATATGAAAATAAAACCTGATGCATCAAATACTGATTTGGACATCGATCACCATGGCAACGGTCGAAGCTTCGAAGCGTTTAGGTCAGCCTTAGTTTGAGACCAGTTGATTTCTACCGTTTTGTCTGTCTTACGTCTCCCCTGTCTTCCCCTTCAGTCTCCTGACACCTCACCACTAACATTTCAACCCCCCCCCCCAGTCCATCGCAACATGCCCAAAGACCAGGCCATGGACTTTGTTGCAGCCGAGTACAGTCGCAGGCGCGTCAAAGAGCGCAAGCCGAAGGACCCCGCTGACAGTGCAGCCCAGGCGTCGCAGCTGCTGGATGACTTTCTGGAACGGGAAAAGATGGAGCGCCACGCGGTTCCCTCCGAAACCCGCCAGCTCGTCTTGCTGCTAGCTGACGGGGTGCATCTCTACCCCGAGGAGCTGGAAACCATCTCGGAGTATGTCCGTTGCCGGCAGGAGCACACACAAGGTAGTTAAACTGTAGTACCTCGAAGAGCTGGGACTGGTGCTGTGTCCGTCTCACTGATTGCACCTTTAACTAATTATCTGTCTGTTCTTTCTCTTTCGGTCCTACGTTTTCCTGTCTGTGGTTCTTTCATTTTTGACTTTTCTGTCTTCCAGCATCCAACACCGAGGGACAGAGGGGGAACATGTTACCTCCAGGACTGGGGAAACCGCCTCCTCTGCTGCCGACGCCACCCGGGCCCCCTCAACCTCAGTCTGCAGGTGGGCCCCTGATGGATCACCCCCTGGCACCGGCTCCTCTCTTGCCTTCACCAGGTTAGACTGCATAGTCTTGCAGTATAATTGTTGCTGGTTATCCGGTAAAAGGCATTAGTCGGATCACATTTCTGCAACAGCACATATGCAGTTTCACTATCTATTTTTTAAGTTTTGAGAGTCTCTGATCTAGAACAACAAGAAAAGGACTTGATGAGCAAATTGAAGTCTTGAGTTGTCAGTGCAGTGTTTAAATGGACTACATCGTCATGAGATGTTTCTAACATACACATAACTTCTCATCCTTTCATCTGCAGTGTCTACAATGTAGATGTGGTACGTCCTATCATAATGTCTCTCTTTCTTTATTTTAAGGTTCTTATCCCAAAACCAAACCTCCTCCTCTCCTGTCCTTGCATCGGCCTTCTGGTCCATCGTTAGGGGCCTCATCTTCTCGAGGCCCCCAGTCCTCACACAGCCTCTACGGTGCCCCCCCCGTGTCTCGTGGGCCGTTACTCCATCACCTTCCTCTATACCACCCAGGCCCCAGGGGCCCTCTCCTAGGTAGAGGAGCCCCGCCTTCTCTAAAGAGTGCCCGCCCTCCACTTCTCGCTTCTCCAGGTGGGTCACTTCAACTTTTTTTTCATTCACCTTTGTCTTGATATGGATTTCTCTTTTGTCCTTTTTAATATGAAGTATATAGGTTGCGCATGTATATTAAAAAAAAAAAAAAAAAACTGAACTAAAACCAAATACTGGGTTTAAAAACACAATGAACATCAACTTAACCTTATTGTGTAACCCTGTTTTTTCTTTTCTCCTGTCTCCCTTTGAACAGTTGCCCTTCTTCCACGACCGAGTGGCCCCCGACACTAAAAAAAATACCAGACATCCACTCAAACACACACACACACTGTTACACATGCAGGCTACAAGTGCCAAAAGTGTTTTGAACATTTCATCTAACTCTAGAACAGAAGACTTGTGGAGCCTGCATCAGTCACTTTTTCTTTATTTTTCTTCTGTTATAAAAGTGACTGTTTGGTGAAAAAGATGGTAGTTAATGTGAAATAATATCATTGTGGACGGAGTTTAAGGATGACATGGAGTATTCTCATGACTGATCATTTTAAGTATCTTTTCCAAAATCCCTCTTTCATTATTGTTCTTCCTTTTTCTTTATAATGTACTGTGCTTTTCACACAGTCATCTCATTTCAAAAAAAATTAAATAATAAAAAAAACATGTTCCATACTTCGAGTTTTCCGTTTAAGATTTGTTAATGCAGGTTCAGGCTCTAGTGACGCGCTGCACAGGATGAACATTGTACATCGGACTTAACTAGCTGAATGCACAAAAGATCCTGGCCACCAATGGACAGCTGGCTAATGGGACCTTTTATTTTTCTGTACGTAATGAATATAGCGAGTAGCCTACCTGTGTTTCAAGGAGTTCGCCAAGATTATCTTGAGTTGAAAATTTAAACAACCAATTAAAAGTCTGCTTTTACAAGCTGTATTCTTGGCTCACACTTTATTTTGTTTGTCTCAATTTTTTTTAATGTCATAAGTAGAATAAATCAGTCTGAAGGAGTTGGTGTTGTGATTGACGTTCTAAATTTGCATGTACAACTTCTGCCACAACAAAATCAATGAATCTTCCATCATTGATCGGTCAGTTTCACTCTTCTTGTGCGTTCCCTTAGAACGCCTTTCATGCTTCGTTCACGTTAGAGTAGTGACGCTAAGAACGACTAACGTGCACCCTGGCAGAAAGAGAACAACCTCTGGACTGTTCGCAGGCTTTGCTGCGACATCCAGAAGAGCAAAGGACCATCTTGCGTCGTAAGAGGTCGCTTGTAATGTTTGCTAGTGTAACCTAAAGTTCTATGAATCTCTTTATATTATGTCACAGATTTATGAAAATCCAAGTGAACAAATATTGTTAATTTTACAAAACATGTTAACACAGAAAATAACTAAAGGATAGCTATTCAGTTAAAAAAATGAGATCTTGTGCCGTTTGTTTTTATAACTTTTGACCCATTGCCAGAAACCGCAGATTAACCGCAGACATATTCATTTGCAACACTGCCGTATTTTTCTAGTTCAGATAAGGCAGCAATCCTTTTATGAAGTCGTCTCCCCGTCACTGTATACCAGTAACATGTCACAGCTGCTGTAACGTGTACTTGTGTGTGTGTGTTACCTCGGCTGTGAGAAATCTTTTAAAATATGTGACTGTTGAAAAGTGATGATGTTTCGTTGTGTGGAAAACATTGACGGGTTAAAGATTACAGATTACACACCAGCAAGAAGTCGTTTGTTTCTTTTCATCTGCTCAACATTGTCTTCTGTGTTGTAATTAATGTTTGAAACCTGTCGTCTTTTAAAAAAAATATATATATATATATTTTTTTATATACACAGTATAAATTGTAATGTTCAACAAGTTTGTGCTGTGGACTAGTTTTCTTTGATGTGCTTTATTATATTAAATATTCAACAGGTATGGAGACGTCTACAAGTGTTTCTTCTTTGGTTCAAGAAAGAAATAAAAGTGACCTTTATTAAGTATACACTCCCTTTATCAGTACTGACTGATGTACCATTTTATTGAATCACAGAGAATGTTATGTTATTTTATTATTAAGCAAAAGATAGTCTTGAATCTCGATGTGAAAAGTCTGTACAGTTTAGTCAAAGTTAGCTGGGAATAAATTGCATATTCCACCTTCGCATTAATATTTTAGAAGAGACCCTTCGGGTAACATATGGCCTTGAGTCTGAGTCAAAAGGCCGACATTTATTTTTTAACATTAGTGCTTTACAGTTGGGAGCTACTTGGGGTTTCTTTTCTTGCTCAAGGACACTTGGACATGTAGACATGGAGCCGGAGTTCGAGCTGCAAACTAAGCGGTGAATGAACATTATGCAGAACAGCATAGTGTTCACTCCTCCTCCTGGTAGAGTTTATCAGCTTTGTCTATTATCTGACTCCTGGCAGAATACAGCAATGTAGTATTTAAGTGGCATGGACGTATTTATGTATCCTTCCCCTCATTGGCGCTGTTCAGTAACCTAGCTTCAGATTTGTTTGACATTCTCCTTTGACTTTATGTTCAAGTTAACAAACCAGCATTTGGGCCCGATTATATACGGAGGATCTTCATCTCATTCAGCTGTTGCAACGTTGGCTTTGTCATAATGGAGGGTGAATAGAGGAGGAGACAGACAGTAAATACTTTTGCTTCAATGGTTGTGTACAGGGCAACATGGGTGAGGATTCAGTCTCAATGTCACAATATGAACCCAACTATTCTTGCTTGCAGTAATCAAACCCTCCTTTTCAGAGATTCCTTCCTCATTCACTTCAGTGATGGAGGACAAAATTCACAAGCCGTGTTTTCTGAAGCTACTGATATGGGTCTTCTGCAGTCTGAGCTCTCAAATAAAATGAGTTTCCTCCAAAGTTAGGTCTTTTGAGTAAGAAATTCCCTCCTTGTGTCACTATATCTGTACTGCAGCTCAGCAAAGAAGCACTGTCTGTGAACACAAAGGGAGTTGAATGGCAGTTCTGGAAAGTTCTCAAGAAATACAAGGGCTTGTGGGGGAGGGAGAAGGAGCTTTACTGGGAAATATGTGAGGTCATTCAATTTCAAGTAAGAATGGTAAAGGTGTATGTTGTCCCTCTCTAATTGGTTAAACACAGCTAGCAATCAAGGAGACTGAAGGAAATGCCAATCAAGCACATACTTACACGGTCCTAAGAAGGGGTCTAATTCGGCACAATAAGTGAGAACACCTGCGTTGGTATAGTGTGTGGGGCTTTTACTTTATATCTTCAGAAACAGTGGTGACGTCAAGGATATACGTCCATATTGTATGCAGTAAATGAGAATACCATACTATTTGGTATACCAGAAAAAGATTTAGTGTGTTCAAATACATAGTATGTCAAATGCAGAAGGCCAAAAATGCCAGGATGTCCGATTGGTACCTCAGGTTACATTTTGCAATATGCCAGCCAGCATATTTTCTGGTTATTCTGACCCACAATCCTCTGCACAGCAGAAGATGCGTCACATCGACTGAGCATATGACAGGCTGATGAAAGTTCACTGATAGAAACTACAATGACAGACGAAAGTTATGCAATGTTATGACATAGTATATCCCAATGCTATGCTATGCCCTGCCCCTTTCTGCTACTCAGAGCTGTCAGATTTTTACCATGGAGCCCACACTGTCACTATCCGCACATCCTGATCTAATTTTTGGGAAAACGAAAAATCAATTTCAAAGAGAAGCAGACAGAAGCATCTACATTATTTGTATATCCAGGATATATCCAGGATGTCAAAGCAGTGAAATCAGTGTAAAAAGATAAAAAATAGAAGCGAACGCCCACAGATCGCAGTTTAAAAGTGAACCACCACATCACCTGCAGATCAAGACAGAAGACAATTAAATAAAGAAACAGCACTGTTCCTGTAAAGCCAGGTAATTCTTTATTCACTGTTGCAATAATTAAAATGCAAACGCAGCTTGTGTATGCATTCAGTAAACCTAGTTAGCGTAGCATAGAAATGCTAATGCTAGTTAACAATGTGCTAACGTACTCTGCTAATGTTAGCTCCACAGGTTTTTACGTAAGAACGTCTCGCTTTAAAAACACATATCTCCCTCCAACCTCTACGGGTAACGAGTATCACTATAACACATCGTTTAACCACGACTAGCTCAAAATCCACAAAATCAAAGACTGATCAAACTGAGGAGAATCAGAGACATTTCAAACAAGTACACACACTCTTTGACCAGCTTTAATCAAGCAAAAGAAGTGAAAACACCTTTATGGAAGTAGCACATCTGCACAGTGCACATCAGAGGTTTCGGGTATCTAAGCATACTTCATCTCTTGTAACTTAGATTTTAGTTTAATTAATAAGAGTTTCTTTTGTAACACAGTGAAGCCAGGTACCCCCTGCTCTCATGGGATGGATAAATACACTGTGTGCAGTGACAATCAGTTTAAGCAGAGAGTGAATTGTAAAAACAGGCACAAATAAGCCTCAATGGTGACGTTATGAATTGTATACTCTAGATGGCGACGTACACCTGCTCTTTTACAGACATACGCCACAAGGACAACATTTCAACAGTGAACATGTAGAAATGGTTTGTACAGAAAAATAAAGTTTTTAATTCCAAGTCCTCAGCTTATCATGTTTGTTATTAGTCTTATTGTAATTCTTGCTCCTAATATTGACAAAGACTGAATTCCTAAGACTTGACTGGAGTGAGCAGGGTTACTTATTATACAAAAATACACTCTCCTTTATAGGCTTACTTATATTATAATGTTTTATACATGGAAATATACACTGCAAATGTGCTTATGGTTATGATATATTTAAGTCAGCAACAATGTTTTACTTGCTGTATGTGCTTAACACACGCAGAAGCAGGTTATTCCTTGTATTTTTATTAGGCTATTTAGCATATCACTTTCAGATAATCTATTTAATCTAATAGTTCCATTAGTTTTTTAGACAATTTCTTCATTTTTTTACCATATGCCATATGCATGCAAAATATGTGTGAGGGAAACCATGTCTCTTCTCTAGTCCCCACTCTTATCTGAGTTACAATCTTTCAAATCAAGTATATGCAAAAATTAAGGTTCATTAAAAATATGCATGAATAATTTATAACTATTTATAATTTTATTTTGCCTATTTTGGTCTAGTCTGTAAATTCTAACGAGCATCCTGTAAAACTAAAGTTAGCCATGTCTGTATAAAACTCTGAAACTGTGTTCCATAGCTACTTTAATTTTTTTAAATGTATTGTGGTGAATTATTGTTGATAGAGTTTACGTTTGTACTATTTTCCGGTGTTTTCTGCATGAAGGCGATTAACAACTTCTTTGAAAACTGCTTTAAAAATAAAGTTTTATAAATATTATGGCGAAGTAAAAGTGGGAGTCAAAGACACAAACACACAGAGGGTGAATATATATGTCTGATATTTTCTTCTTGTTGGTTCCTCCTCCTCTCATCCAGCTGTGGGCGCACTGCTGCGAGGAGCCCATCAACTCAGGAAGTAATGGACAACTGTCTCCACCTCATTACACCAGCCTACACACCCACACCCCCCCCCCCCCCCCCCCC